>NW_015379264.1:156329-164660 GCF_001522545.3 Parus major | reverse complement strand
GGGCAGTGGGGCTGGGAACAGGGCAGAGAGCAGGGCAGTGGGGCTGGGAGCAGGGCAGTGGGGCAGTGGGGCAGTGGGGCAGTGGGGCAGTGGGGCAGGGCAGTGGGGCACAGGTGGTGCCATTGCCCTACTGCTGACACACCGCACACGTGTGGGAGCCCACCCTGTCCCCAGGGCCTCGGGGAGCCCGTCCCCACACAGGACCTGCAGAGCAGGGCTGGGGGCAAGTGCAGGCCCTTGGCACGGTCAGGAGCAGCCCAGTCCGAGCTGGATGGGGCACTCAGTGTCCCCCCAGGCAGACACCTCCTCTGCCCTGCAGAGGGACACGGGGGTGCGGACAGGATGCTGCAGGAGCAGCCGGCAGGGATCAGAGGAGCCCGGGCCACCCCAGACAGCAGCACCGGGGCACAGGAGCTCCAGGACACCCCGGGCAGAGCTTCTCCCAAAACAGCTCCCGTCTCTCTGGGGCTGCACGGAAGCTGCTGTCCCCGGCAGAGGATGTCCCCATGCAGGACACCCCACAGCCCACATCCAGGGGGATGGCCGAGCCCTGCCCGCAGCCGCCAGGCCGGCGGAGGAGGCGACAGGAGGGGACAGGAGGGGACAGGAGGCGATAGGAGGCGATAGGAGGGGACAGGAGGGGACAGGAGGCGACAGGCTGTCCCTGCAGCGAGCCCCAAGCCCTGCTAATCAAAGGCTGTTTCCCACCGCTTCCCGCAATGACATCAGGCTTTCCAAGCGGCTCAGCCACCGCTGACCTCGAAAACCAACAGCCCACCTCCCCCTGCTCCCAGCTCCATCCCGTCCCAGCAGCAGCTGGGCTGTGCCGAGGCACTGCTGGGGCTTGGGGACATACAAACAGGGCCCCTCCAGGCAGGAGAAACCCCCCGGGAGCCCAGGGCAGCAGCGGGGACACCGAGCTGTACCTCCGGGTGAGCGTAGGCAGCCTCAGCATCCCGCTGCAGGGAGCTCTCCATGTCGGCCAGGCTGCTGCTCAGGAGCCTGGAGCAGTTCTCCCTGCCAGGGGCATCCTGCAGAGCCTCCTCCCCGCTGGCTCCAGCCCGCTGGCCTTCCTGCCTCGAGTTCCTGGACATGCCCTAGGAGAGCAAGGGAGGAGACTTTACCCCACTGAAGGACGAGGGCTGCTCTGTTCTGTGCCCCCAAACCACAGCCCTGGAGCTCCGAGCTGCCATCCTGGGCTCACAGCTGGGGATTCTCCATGAGCCTGGGCGCTTCAGCTGCTACAAAGATGTCCCTGCCCCCGGTGGGATCCAGGAACCCCATCCCTGCTGTGCATATCCCAGATCTTTGCTGCAGGTTCCCCTGGATGGGGAGAGTGGCCTTGAGGCTCTTCAGCCCCCATCTTCAGCCACACTTGCCAATTTATTGTCAATTTATTGATCTTGCATTTATTGATCCCACTTTCCTGGCCTGGTCACTCAGGGACTGCTCCTCCTCAACACCCCCTGCTCCCACAGAATCTGAGGATGTGGGGACAGGACAAGGGCCAGTGACCCCCAGAGCAGCTGTCCTGTGAGCAGGAGGGAGCTGGGGCTGGCTGCAACTCATCCAGCAGGCAAAACCCTTCACCCTCCTCAGTCCCCAGCCACGGGCACACCCCGTGCCCAAGGGATTGCTGTGCTCTCTGCTCATCCCTCCTTGGGCTCCCACACCTCACACAGCACCTGCTTTGGGGGGCTGGCACATCGGTCACTTCAGCACAGGCACTGTGGGTGGTTACCCTGATCCTTCATTCTCAACCTGTCCTGCCATCCATTTCTCCTAAAAGCCACCGTGACCTCCAGCTGGGACCTCCAGGGTGGCAGCTGGTGGGACAAAGCTGATGTGAGCTGAGGACGAGGCAGAGGAGCTGCTTGTGAGACCTCCTAACCTCTGTAAACCAGAGGGGTTAACCCCCAGCCCAGCAGGAACTCCCCAGCAAGTGTTTTGCAGAGGAACAGGAGACCTCATGATGCTCTCCCAGGAGCAGCTCTCGACACCATCCTCCTTTGGAGAGGATGGCTGATTCCCACAGCCCTCACCACTTCTCCTGTGTAATGTTTGCTTTGTGACCTGCTCAGGGACAGCGTTTGCCTGCCCTGGAGCGGAGAGGCAGCACCAAAGGCTGGCCAGGGATGGGTGCAGCAGAGGCTGCTCAGCTGCCGTGCAGGGCAGCAGCTGCCAAAAGCACACCCGCCCGCCAGGACCACGCTTTGAAGCCGTGCCAGGCTCCAGTTCAGCACTCAGCTGTCCCTGCTGTCAGAGCCCAGGGCTGGTGCAGGCTGTGATCCTCCTCCACATCCTCTCAACAGGAATTCCCGTGCTAAGCCAGCAGCAGGAGGCATTTCACACCTGCTGCCTGCATCAGCTGGGCTCTGCCCCAAGCTCCGGGCAATCTCCTTCTAAGCCAGGCCTCTCCTGTCGTCCTCCATCCTGTCCAAGTGCCTGCAGGCAGCCTCAGCTGCTTTTACATGATCCTGCAGCCCCGCTTCTGGGAAAGCAGAGAGCTCTGTGAATTCCCTGCTCCTGCACCTCTACAGCTCCATCTCAGGCCATCCATTTCTGCCCATCTGCCTCCCTGTGGCACACAGGCACTCCTGAGCGGGGTGAGCAGAGGCCAGCCCGTGTGCCCAGCGTGCCACCAGCACCAGTTCTCCTGCAGGAACTGGCCACTTTGGTACTGGAGCAGAGTGCAGGGACAGCCCCACCTGAAATAATCCCTTGGCAAGCCCAAGGAGGGACTGAAGAACACGCTAAACCACAGGAAGAGGGTGGGATTGCAAAGGAGAACATTGGTGCTTTGTTATTTTCAGACCTCAAAACCCCTTCTGAGTCAATTTCCATGGCTGGAAACCCAGAGCCCCCCAGGCAAACGTGCTCCCCTCAGCTGTCTCCCTCCTGACCCCGGGATGGAGCACGCCGTGCCTTCCCAAAACACTTTAAAGTGGAATTTTGGCTTTATAAATCATCGCCTCTCAGCTCCTGGCTGGAGATGGACTGCTCCACTCCGACAAGAATGTGGAATTACCGTCCCAGATACGGACCACGGGAGAAAACTCCAGTATTTCATCTGGCAACCTGTCGCTACATAGCTGAGCTCAGCTTAAACTGCAAACCCTACCCTGTGCTAGCCAAAGAAATATTAAACTGTATGGAAGTGAGAATTATTTCACTGGAAGTCTGCTCTAAAATAAAATGGAAGCTTGAGGGTTCTGCTCTGTTTTAACGGAGGCCAAGACGTAACTTGGTCCTTCAGGAATCCTTGGCTCCCCACAGTCCTGCTGGGTGTACCCTGCACCAGCCTGAACCTCTCACCCCACATCAAACAGCTCCAAAGCTCCTGCTTGACAGCAGCCAGCACACCAGCCCACAGGGAAAAGCGAGAGGAGGAAAAACTTCACAGCAGGGCCTTCTGACCCAAAGGAGATGCTGCTCCTGGTGGGGCCACGCTGGGATCCCACTCCCAGTCCAGGCCCTGGGGGACTGGGGGAGCTGGAGAGGGTCAGGCCAGGCTGATGGGGTGGGGATGCACTGGGCACTGCCTGTGGTCTGCTCTGGTTCAGAGACCCAAGCCTGCTCTGGCTGAGTTTCAGTTGAGTGAACATTTCCTCCCAGCAGGGTAGCAGGAACTCGGCTGAGGCCGGTCCCAGCGGGGACAAGGACACTGCAGGACAGCAGCACTCACCTCCTCCAGCTTCTCCACCCGACCCACCAGCTTGGTGGTGACTGAGTGCAGCTTCAGGAGGTCTAAGCCATAGAAGGCACTTTCCAGCATCTCGACGATGGAGGAGAGCTGCAAGGCAAGGGCAGAACACGGTCAGGAGCAGCACTGGCTCTAACACACCCCATGGAGCTTCCTCAGCCCAAAGGGCGAGGGTGATGCACCCATCTGAGTGCAGGAATTCGGATTAAAGAGCAGGTTTAACCTTACACAGCCCTGCTGCCCTGGTCAGAGCAGGCATGCAGAGCAGAACTCGCCACCCCCAGGGAGCCCCAGGAGCACATTTTGGATGCTGGGGATCAGTAGCAGAGCAAGGTAAAACACTGCTCTCTTTGCCAGCTCTAGGCAGGCTCTCCCACGAGCCCAAAGGCTTCACTACTCCACCACTGATGTGACTGCCAGCAAAGGAGGCAACAAGAAAAAGGCAGCTCAAATTGAGATCAGACCCTGAGTTCGTGCCATCCTGTGCTCTTTTTCCTGGAATAAGAAAAAACTTGTTAAAAAGTCTTGAAATACTCTGCAATTGCAAGGCTGAAGAAACAGAAATTCAGTGCCAGGCTGGCAAGTGTTGCCTTTCTGAAGAACAATTTGATCAGAGGGATGCTGCCCTCTCCTGCAGCCAGCCCTTTGGCAGACAGGCTGTGTTGAAGCCCCCCTGTGCCTGTGTCCTGCCCAGCCCTCGGTCACCATTCCTGGCACATGGAGGGAGCATGGCACAGCTCCAGGGTGGGAAGGGCTCCTGGGCCACCTCCCCTGCATGGCCAGCGTGGTGCTGCACACCCTGCAGCCCCCGTGGCTGAGCAGCATTGCCAGGGCACAGGAATTACTGCAGGGCAGTGACATTTTCTCCCAGCAGCTACAAACCGGTCAGCAGAGCTCCATAAACATGGGAGAATCACAGGCAGCGCTGCTGGCAGCACTTGGAGTTTCCACCCCGGCCTCTGCAGCCTCCCTGTGGAGCTGACAGCAAAGGAAAGATTTTTTGGGCCAGATAAAATGGCAGCATTAAGAGACAAGAGCTGTTTTATGGCTGTGCATCCACTTTCCACTGAGAGCTGGATGGAGACGGCCGATACAATGCACACGGCCTGCCAGACAGCCGCTGGAGACCAGCGCTTTCCCTCCAGGCTGGACCATTTCCATCACTGCACAAAGGTTGCAGACCACATTAACCTCCTTCCCAATGATCCTGAGCACAGCCTCCTCGCACTGACTCTGCACCAACACCCCCAAAACCACGCTGCCCTGTCACAGAAATAGATGTGAGCTTCGGCTGCTCCCTGCCAGCACCACGCTGACCTTCCCCTGAAGAGCACACTGATGTTCCCATCAGCTCACTGCTCCCTTCCCTTCACCCACTGTGGCCTTTCATGCTCCATGAGTTCCCACTGGACCTAACTAAGGGCACAGAAGGACTGAAACCTCCTGCTGGGGAGCCCAGTGCAGGCACTCGACTGAGTCTGGCTGCCCTGGGCTGTGCTCCTGCTGCCTGGATTTCTCTCTCTCTCTCTCATTCCCTCAGGGATTCATCCTCCAGCCCACCCAAGGGAGGGACCCTTCCACAGCTGTCCCACACATGGAGTACCCGGGGCTTTTGTGTCAGATCATAAGAAAGTCTGGAAAAACACAACACACAAATGACCCTGTGCCCTTCCTGCTGCTGGACCGGGCAAGGGCGATGCTTGTTGGACCAGCAAAGGGAGTAAAACCCTCTGGGGCTGCTCAGAGCTGTGGGGTGGCTGTGGGAGCTGCTCCTCATGAGAGGCACGAGAGCTGCAGCTCTGTCCTCTCCTGCTTCCCAGCTTCTCCTACAAGAAGGGGCCGTTCCCAATGATCCCGACCCCTGGAAGGGCTCTGGGCTTGGAGGGAAAGCGTTCCTGCTGGCCAGCTCCTGGATGGAGCTGGATGGCAGCTCAGGAGAGCCCCGTGTGTGCCTGGACAAGCCCTGAGGAGGCTGTTCCTAGAGGACACAGCCGTTCCCTCCCCACAGCTGGCTGCGAGCTGCTCCCCGCTGGAAGCGCGGCCGGAGCCAAGGGCAGCCAGGCACGCTCTGCTCCTCCCCGAGGAGGATGAGGAGGACAGAGCAGGAGCTGCTGGCACTGGAGCTCTGTCTGCCTCCTGGCAAGGGACCACCGGGGTGGCTCTGTCACCTGGGGGTGTCCCCTCCCCTGACCACAGAGAGCTCACCACTCTCACCTAAGGCCACGTGGGACCTCCAGGCTTCTCCCCAGACGAGGGACCACGGAACAGCCCCAGACTGGGACCCCTCCTCCCCTGAATGATGGATTGTCTGCCTGTGCCTGTTTATCTTCCCTAGCTGCAGGGGTGCCTGGACAAGAAGCTGCTGACTGTCTGCAGTAGGACACGATGGAACACATCCTCGAGCTCCAAGTTAATCAGAACGAGCCCATCGTGGTGGCCTCGATGGCAGCTGCCCCACGGCGCCTTGCACCCTGCCTGCCTTCCCACCCGAGAGGGATTCGGGGGCACCAGTGCCACCAGCACTCAGCCTGCCCCTCCAGGGGCTCCCCAGGACCGGAGCAAGCACCTCCTGCTGCCCTGCCCTGCCCTGCCCTGGCAGCAAACTGGGACCCCACAGGGTCTGCTGCCAGCCAAAGGAAGCACCCAGTGAAAGGCAGGAGCGCTTAAACACCGCCACTTCTGGGAAAGGGGGATGTATTACTACAGAGATGAAATACTGCACAGTAGAGAAGTGTCAGCCTTTGAAACAACAGATCCATCCTGCCATCAGCCAGCTGTGCATCACACCCTCACGCTGACACATCAGCAGCTCTCGGCCCGTGGAAGCCAAAACAGCTTTTTCTGAGTGGGTCCTTGGGAGTCCCTCTCTGCAACAGAAAAAAGAGCTGGCAGCTGCTGAGCGGAGCAGAGCTGTCCTCCAGGGACACTCGGGGCTGGACAGAGGGCAGGGAGCAGCCCAGCCCCTGCAGAAAGCCACGGAGGAGCCCAGGCAGCAAGGGATGAATCAAGTGAATCATCCACTGCAGCTGCTCGACTCAATCCCTTAGGCTGAGCTCGATTTTTGTATCAAACATGCAGATCTAAATGTAACTAGGAGATAGTTTAGGAAAAAGGGTTAGGGAGCAGGGTTTTTTTAGAAAAAGCTCAGAAAGAAGAGGCTTCAGAAGATCTTCTCGTCCCCGAAGAGTCGGGGGCTGAAGCTGCTCCCCTACCTTCAGGTCGCTGCTCTCTGCCTCCCGCAGCTTCTTCAGCCTGAAGTCTCCCTCGCAGGGGTTGAGGGCCGAGGGGGGAGCCACACATGCACACTTGCAGCTGGGTCCTGACGTGATGGTTTCCACCGTGTAAAAATCCTCGGCTCTGAAAGCGCCCTCGTTAATCCTCTGGCAGGCGCCACGGCCCAGGGGTCTGACCAGGCATTTGCAGCGGCAGTCGGAGCCTTCGGACACCGCCTTCACCTTGTCGTAGTCACCTAGCAGCTGAGCACAGGCCAGCAGTGAGCAAAGCTCCCTTCCTGTGCCCGCACGGCCGGGGACAGGCACGGCCCGCAGCTCAAGGTCCGGACAAGGACGCTCCGGGCACCCCGAGGAACCCGGCCGGCTCTCCCGGAATCTGCCAGCCAAGGAGCGTTCTGGAGAGCTCAGAGCTGCTCACTGCCCACGAGGGGAGTGAAAACCAGCTTCTTCCAACAGGGTATTTTTTATTCCACTGTGAGCAGAACGCCACTTTGAGTTTTAAATACGCGAATTTTAAATTTTTCCGCTTTCCTTTAATGCTCTGTGTGCAAAAGACCCAATCAGCCACCTGCTCCCCAGAGCTAGAGCGTTTTACACAGGCCAACAGGGCAAGGGTGCATCGGGTGAGGGACTGAAAGGCACCCCATAAGCAGCGTAACCTGGTGGTGAAGCAGTATTTCTGATTAGCCCTATACAATGCCAGGAATTTCCTTTACGGAGATTTGCAGACAGCGCTTCTGAAAGCCCAAGCACAAAAATAACTTTGGCGGTTCGTTTCCAATGGTCTCTGCGTTAGCCATTTCCGAGGGCAGATAATAACACGCTGCCTGATCAGCCAAATCTAACAGAAACCTCCACCGCATCCCACTGGCAGGGAAAGAGCCTGGATCGGCACACAAAGAGGCCCCACCAATCCTCCTCCCAAGGAGCTCCCTTTTTTCCTGAGTCCCCCAAGAAAAATGATAGGACGGAATCTGTGAAGCGCTCCCTGACGGGTTTCACCGATTTCCCTGAGCCCCGGGTGAAGGATGAACTTCCTCCAGCGCACAGCATCACCGGGAATGCCCGGCCGGCATCCCCCGGGCTGCGGCAGCATCATCACCCAGCACCCCCGACAGCGCACAGCCAGCACGGCTCGGAGCGAGCCCGGAGCACCGAGCAGCGCCGGGAGCCCAGGCTCAGCACAGGCAGCATCAGGCGGCAGGATCGCTCAGCTGTGCCCGGCAGCGCCCCGAGGCTCCCCCAGCCCCGCGGTACCTGCGAGAGGATGTTCTCCTGGTTGTCCGCCTCGTCCTGCAGCGGCTCCGCGGAGGGCCCGGCCGTGCCGGAGGGGGGGGTCCCTGCCCGGGTGGGGGTCCCGGCCCGGCAGCCGGCGCCCAGCGCGGCCAGGCAGAG
>NW_015379264.1:154929-155990 GCF_001522545.3 Parus major | reverse complement strand
CTCGCTCCCGCTCCTCCCTCCGCTCCTCTCCCGGTCCTTTCCCCTAAGCCGGCGCTTCCCACCCTCGCCCGGGGCTCCCCGCAGCCGCTCGCTGCTGGGGCTCCCGGGGCTCCCGGGGCTCCCGGGGCTCTCGGGGCTGTCCCGGAGCCCGGTGCAGCCTGCGGGGAGCCCCGGCACGCTCTGTGGAGCCGCCCCCCGCCTCCCCCGGGGCCTGCGCTGCCGCTGTGCGCCCGGAGAGCCCGAGCATCCCTCCCCTGCCGTGCGCCGGGCAGCCGGGGGCGGACACAGAGCCATCCTCACGGCCTGTCTGGCTCCTGGGGCAGCTCCAGGAGCGGCCTGGCTCTCACGCTCCATCCTTTGGGAGCGGTCCCGATGGCACGGCGCGGCACACCGCGGCTCTCGGTCCCGCTGCCCACGCCGGGCTCACTCAAGCAGCGGATCCGAGCCAGGCTCCCGGCCACCAGTGCCGACCTCTGTGTGCTGAGTGAAATTCGGGCTGGCTCGGCCGGGAAGCCCCGGCAGTGCCGTACCCTGAGCACCTCCTGCCAAGAGGAAATGTCCTGGACACGCTGTTCCCAGGGAAGCGCAGCGCAGCATCCCCCGCTGCGGAGGTGGCCCCGCTGCCGTGCCAATGCACACTTGGCTCGCTCGGGGGAACCGGAGGTGCCCTGAGGAGCCCAGGGACGCGGACCGGCACCATGACCCGGGGACAGCCCCGCATCTTCCTCCAGACCAGCCCAGGGCTCAGGCAGGGGTCACACAGGCGGAACGAGAGGCCAAGCGCCCCCGGTCCCCAAGGCACGCGTGTCCCAAAACCAGCCCAAACCCGGGACCAGGCACCCTCCTTGGGGGACTCCAGCTCCTCCATCCCATCCCTCCCTCCCGCCGGGGCTGCCAGACACAAAAACAACATCTGTGGGCGAGAGGAAGCGGCTGTGGCACGGCGGATGGAGGGAGATGCTGAGCTCAGGATCCGTGTGGGATGGCGCCGTGCCTCCCTCTCCTCCGGCCTCCCTGGGAAAGGGGCAGGGCCGTGGGGTCCCGGCAGCGGGGCTGAGCAG
>NW_015379264.1:153607-154649 GCF_001522545.3 Parus major | reverse complement strand
TGGAGAGCAGTGGGAGGCAAAGGCATCTCTAAAAGCCTCCCCCAGCAGCCTCTCTCAAGGATAATAGGTCCCTTGAGCGCTGGCTCCGTCCCTTCGTTTCCACGGCTCGGTTTCCCTGCGGGCAGCTGCCCCATCTGTCCCCAGGCTGCCAGGCCAGCGCTTCTGGAGTCCCCAGAGCCCCGTGCAGGGCAGGCAGGGAGAGCAGCACCTACAGCTCTGCATTTCACTAATGATCACTTCCAAAGGCTGGGAAAACATAAGGGAAACAAATCAGCCACGGTATTTCAAAACTAAAAGGAAGGATTTCATATGTTACTGGCATCCCTTGCTGATTTCTTTTCTTTCTAAGGGGAAGAAAGCATTTCTGGTGGTATTTAGTTTGGGTTAAAGATGGGTTTAAGCCTGTCCTTTGGGGGCAAGGAGAGAAAGTGACAGGCACTTCGGGTTCAGAGCAGTCACCTCTAGTGTCTGAAGATTCCTCCTTCTAGAAAAAAAAACAACAAATCCACAGACTGAGGAGGACAGCAGAGCGAGGTAGTGTGGTTCTGCCTTTTCTGTCTTGCTGATGGAGACTGGCCCACACTTTGATGGGAGCAGGAGGCCCCAGTATCCCCATACCCGACCCCATCCTGTGTTACTGGGCTCGAGCAGAGCCAGGGCTGCCCAAGGATGCAGGTGGACAGTGCTGTTCAAAGTGCAGCAAGAAAAAACACCCCCAGCTCTGGGTAAAAGGAATTGAACAGCCTCAAGAGAGACAACAGGCGTGTCTGTCCTGGAGCTGGGAGTGCAAAACCTGTCCCCTGGAAGCACATCCCCGGTGCCCTGTGTTTGTCTGGGGCCTGTGACACAGAAAAACACACCAGTGTTCAGCTGTGAGGGGCCCTGCAGCAGGGACCCTGCAGCTCAGGGCTGTGCCAGCGGGAGGATGAAGGCTCAAGGTGCAGGGACCATTCCCTGTGATGTCAGTGTGTGCTGGGACCGGCAGGACAGACAGACAGACAGCACAGGCGTTTGGGGGCACCTGAGGTGGCTCCCGGGGATG
>NW_015379264.1:147712-149405 GCF_001522545.3 Parus major | reverse complement strand
GCTGTGCCCTGAGGGGTCAGGGGCTGTGCCCTGAGGGGTCAGGGGCTGTGCACACCCCAGCCAGCCCCTGCAGAAGATGCTGGGGGTCAGCACTCAGCCCTGCTGGCAAAGCCAGCGTGCACCAGCTCCAGGACAGCCTGTCCTGCTCCAAAAAACACTTCAGAGGGGTGCAGGCCCCGTGTTTGGAGCCACAGCTCGCACTGCAGTGCAGAGCTGACCTTTGTCCTGCAGCAATCAAATCACTGATGAACTCCTCACTGAGGGATGCACGGGCAGGGGAAAAAGGTGGAGAGAAAATAGGGATTAGCGAGGCCTGATAAAAACATGAGCTCTCTCTGACAGCAGCCTGTGTCACAACAGACAGTATTGCCAGGTCCCTGGGGAATGGATGAGCTCAGCTGCTCAGGGAGGGAGCTGTGAGCAAGGCCTGGCCAGCAGCATTCAGGGAGGCTGATTGATGAACTGGGATGTGCTGGGACAGGTTTCTCCAGCAGTCACCACATACCTGCAGCTCCTGCCACTGAGGTGCCCTGGGCAGCACATCCAGGGGTGGCACCAGGGCCACCAAAGCTGCCCAGTGTCACCTGGGGTCCCAGCCGTGTCCCAAGGACCGTGCTGAGGGGCCTGCAGCTGAAGCCTGCGAGGAGCACAGAGGTGCCTTGGCTTGGAGGAGGAAGAGGAGACTGAGGGGAGAACTCGTAGCAGGTTCCTCACAAGGGGAGCAGGAGGGCAGGCACCAATCTCTTCTGTGTGCTGACCAGCAGCAGAACCTGAGGGAACAGCCAGAAGCTGTGTCCAGCAAGGCTTAGGCTGGACATTAGGAGAAGGTTCTTCACCCAGAGAGTGCTTGGGCACTGGAACAGGCTCTCCAGGGAAGTGGTCATGCCTGCCAGAGTTTCAGAAGTGTTTGGGCAATGCTCTCAGGCACGTGGTGTGACTCTTGGGGTGTCCTGTGCAGGGCCAGGAGCTGTGCTTTCATCATCCTCGTGGGTCCCTTCCAGCTCTGAGGTTCTATGGAAGCTGTTCCAACACGCTCTCCGTGTGCCCCGGGATAGCAGCAGCACATCACAGCTCACTGAAGATCCCGTGGGCTTTAGGGGGCCCAAGAGGCATTTGGGAGGACACCTTCCTACCACCAGCTCCCAAACTGCACCGAGGATGGCTGTGTGCACAGAGGAGTGACATTTCCTGCAGGAATGCCCTACCCTCGTGGTCCCTGCTGATGAAACACTGGGGCTGTGACCCCAGGGCACCGGGAGGGCTTTGCTGGTGCTGGAAATGCCAGGGCCATCACCAGGGGGTGGGAGGATGCCACTGGTGCCCAGGAGGTGAGAGCTGCCTGCTGGGCTGTCCTGTGCTGGCTGATTCACTGGCCCCGTGCCCGGATTTCAGAAAGGCAAAGGCTCAGTGCCAGCAGCACTTCTGGTCCCCCTGCAGACGGCAGAGGGGTCCCCAAAGCCCCTCTGTGGGACAGGGCACGTGGCAGCACCCCCTGTGCAGAGCAGGGAGCTCCATCACGGATGTGGCTGGGCGCTCCAGGGCTGCACAGCCCCACACCCTGTCCCTCCTGGAGACACCTCACCCTGCACAGGATGGGCCTCTTCCCTCGGGGCCACAAGGCCAGCACATGATGGTCAGACAGCCCTCACAGCTCAGGGCATGAAGGAGAATGGCTAGTGCCCTGCGGCCCTGC
>NW_015379264.1:144711-147560 GCF_001522545.3 Parus major | reverse complement strand
AGCTCTCGGTGTCTCTCCCGGTGCCGGGATGCTCCGGGGTGTTCTCCATGGCCGTGACCCCTCCCGGAGCTCTCGGTGTCTCTCCCGGTGCCGGGCAGCCCCGCGCTGGGTGCAGCGCTCCAGGTGTGGCTGGGCAGAGGGGAAGGATCCTCCCAGTGGCTGCTATCAGCCCTGAGCTAACGCACCCAGAGCACCTTTCTCCTTCCTCCCCGCCGAGGTGTGTTCCTGGCTCCCGGCCAGCTTGTTCCCTACCAGCAGCCTCAGGGCTTTGTCTGCCCTTTCCAGCTCTCCGGCTGGGTGGCCCAGCACACAGCGCTGTGGGGCTGTTCCTGCCCCGCTGCTGGACCCTGCCCTTCTCTGCCTTGAGCTCCCTGTCACCCCCTTTTCCCCAGCCCGGCTCTCCAGGGCAGACCAAGCCTCCGGCTGGCCGGGCACCCCTGCCGCTCCGAAAGGACACTCGTCACACAAGCTGGGCCAGGAGCTGAAAGATCCCCAGCATCACATGGATGGGACACATCATCTTCCTTGTTTTCTGGCCCGGAGGTGAGCGAGGTGAGCTGCAGACTGTGGTTGATCCTTGCCTGCTCCTGGTATGTGCTGGAGCCCTTCCCAGGATCTCCCTGTGGCTTCAGCTCATGTGGCTTTTGGTGCCACGGCCTCGGGTGTCAGCAGCACCTTCTGGGGACAGACCAAAGCCTGGGGACAGGTGCTGTCCGTGCTCCCCCCTGCAGCCCTCCAGGGGTCACAGACAGACAGACAGAGGCTGCTGGAATGTGGCACCAGGGTCCTGGGTCCCGCAGCAGCAGCCGGGGCTCCTGCAGGAGCTCCTGTGCAAGGGCTGCCAGGGAGGCAGGCCAGTGTGGAGAGTGGCAGGGGGACCCAGCAGCTGCCCCTGAGCACAGTGACACGGTGGCTGGGATGGCAGGAGGCCACACAGGCTGGCAGGAGCCGTGGCAGTCGGTGGCAGCGCTGGTGCCACAGCTCCAGCAAGGTTTGCTGCAGGTGCCCAGGGTGGGGGCAGCTCCCTCCCACGTCCATCCGCTGAAGGAGGAAATCCATCCCAAGGGGTGAATTAACCGGGCAGGAAAACTCGTGACATGGCCCTGAGCTGCACAGCAATTTGAGAGGTTTCCCCACTGACCTCAGCAGTGAGATTTTTGTTTATGGTTTTGTTTTGTGTTTATGTGAGTCAAATGATAGCTGGGTGAGCAGGCACGTGCTCCGGAAACCATTCCGGGCTGTCCTCGGGAGCAGGAGGCTGCCCAAGCCTGACCCTTCAGCATTCCTCCCTCAGAGCACCTGAGCACAGGGAGGAGGCCTGTCCAAGACAGAACAAAAAATGTATTTTTAAATACGTCCTAAAGCCAGTAATGACAGAACTTCCCTAGAACGGTTTTTGAAACCGGGAGCGGGCCAGGCGAGTTGCACCGTGTCAGGTGGGTTAGCTGGCTGGGATGAGCCCCAGCCTTCCTAGGCAGGTCTGTTCCATCTGTAAGAGCTTGTGAGAGCAGCTGAAAGCTGGATCTAGGAGAACTTACAGCAAGCTGAGCTGTGCAGGCATTGATTACACAGCTCAGGACTGATTACTGCACTGAGAGGAACCTGGGACTTCCTTCTTGCTCTGCCTGATAATGATACTGTGCTGAAATTCCTGCCTTCCTGTTCCCATTCACCGAGCAATGGCTCATGCTGGGGTCTGACATTTTCCCACCAGTGTCAGAGACTTTTGGGGTTCACCTGGGCTTTCCTTCACATCAAGGGATTCTGTGCTGTGCTGGCACAGGTACCCACAGAGTACCGAGGAAAGCCCAGCCCCATGGCTACCCCTGCATGGCACAGCCAGGAAAACAGGTCTGCCTGTTAGTCCTGGCTTGAACAGCGCAGAAGATGACAAAGAAATCCAGTGGTAAACATGAGGGTGTGTCCCTACCTCCGACCCCAAACTCATACCAAGCACCTTGGATGGGATGCAGCTGTTCCATCCAGCCTTCCTGAGATGCCAGCTGATTGTACCCATCCCCACTTCACACTGTAATTAACCCTGGCCCTGTGATCAAAGCCAGGTTCTGCCTTGCTGCGTTTCAAAATACAAATCTCCTTGAGCACAAACATCCCATCCCACCCCATCCCGTCCGGCACGTGCCCTCTGTGCCCGTGGGGCTGTGCAGGACAGCCCCTGGGTTCTGAGCTTCCCACAGTGCCCAGCCTGGCAGCACAGTGCCAGGCTGCTCCCCCAGGGCTCAGAAGGCAGGGATCTCACTGCCCAAAGCAGTGGGGAGGATCATCATTCCTCCTGCCCATCCCACCCTTCCTGGGGAGGCTGTGGCAGGAAGGGCTCTGCAGATCCAGCGGTGCCCAGGCACTGCTCGTGTGTGCCCTCACTGCCCTTGGCTGCACCAGCTCCAGCTGGGACCTCACAGGAAGCACCTCGAGTGAGCAGCTTTTGGCACAAAATGAGTGGTTTTAGACAAAAGCCCCGATTTGCAGTGCTGGTGCAGAAGGACAGATCTCTCCACGCAGCCCTGGCCGCAGTGCCCTGCCCACACCTTCCCTGCCCCCCTGACATGGCAGGGGACGAGAAGGGAAGCAGGGGCTTGTGGTAGCCATGGAACTGCTCAGGGACAAAGCAAGGAAGCAAAACCTGTTTCAGTCTCTCAGGCAGAAGAGCAGAAGTTCCTGGGGCAGCCTCCAACTTGGACAAAAGTCAGGCTCTGGTTGGCTCCAGGGAATCCAGCCTGGCTGGCCCACATGAGTCCCACCTTGGGGTGTCCCCCTTGGCCTGCCCTGCTCTTCCCTGAGCTGAGCTGTGCCCTGAGGGGTCAGGGGCTGTGCCCTGAGGGGTCAGGGGC
>NW_015379264.1:132728-141841 GCF_001522545.3 Parus major | reverse complement strand
TGTCTGTCTGTCTGTCTGTCTGTCTGTCTGTGCAGCTTCTCCTGCAGCACACAGGGCCCTGCACACAGTCCAGCAGCTGTGCTGCCCTGCACAGCCGAGCCCAGGCCTCGCTCCTGCCTGCTGGGCTTGGGGCAGCCTGGAGGGAGAAATGGGTGCACAGCGAGCTGCTCTGCCTCAAGGTGAGCCTCACCTGCCTGCCCTGCTCCCTGCCCTGCTAGCACTTTGGTTTGGTACAAACCCCTCCATCTGCAGGGCACTCTGGCCTTTCCAGGCCCTTCTCACTGAGCACTGGTGCCAAAAATGTTAATTACAGCATCACAGCCTCCCCAGGCTCTGCTCCTGCACAGCAGCATCGACTGACGAGCTCAACAAGGAATTTCACACTCATACTGATTCTTCTCACAGGAATCATCCTCCAGTTCCCTTTTTGATTTCTCCTCTGAGCACAGCTCCATGTTTTGAAGCGGTGCTGACAATCTTCCCTGACCCTGGGGGCAGTCCTGGCTCTACAAAACTCTCAGCAAATGCCACCAGGTCCAGGTCCCTCTTGGCTCTTCCTGCCACCAGCCAGGTCATGCTGCTCAAACACTCTCAGAGGGGCTTTTGCTCCCTGCTTCTCACCCAGGTGCTCAGAGCTATGTCTCTCCTCTCCCCACCAAGATTTTCAACATCAAAGTTGCCATCCACTAAGCCTGGATCTTTCCAAACAAGCTGGCTGTGTTCCATCCACCTGTTTACAGGGACATGCCAGTCCTTGTTGTTCTCTTCCATCCCGTTCCCTTCCCCTCCTGGAGAGGCAAAGGTCACCCAGGCACGGGATTTCAGCTCTGACACACCGATCCCAAGCTTTCTCCTCCCTTGGCCAGGGCTCAGTTCCCACCCACCCTCCTGTTATCCATGTCCTACATAGCTGAAAACCAGTTGAGCTGAAAAGCCATGGAGAACTCAGGCTGTGTTTGGAGCAAGGTTTGCTCACAAAGGTGAAAAACCAGTGGCTCAGGATGAGGCTGAGGTGAGATATCAGATCGTGCTGATAGCTGATTGTGCAGGGTTGTACAGAGCAACCATGAGCTGTCACTCTCAAGATCTGCCCTGGAGGTTCTCTGGAAAGCTTCTGTATCCAAGGATCACAAAGAGCAAGCTTCTGTCTTAGCAGTGATTCACGGCTGCCCCTGCCAGCTCTTCCCTATCCCAGCTGGAATTTCTCACCACAGGGCTGGGGCAGGAGCTGTTTTGTCTGCACAGAGGAGTTCCAGCTGGAAGGGCCAAGCTCCATGCCCAGGTGTGTGCTGGCCAGGAGCAGGGCATGAGGAGCCATCCTTCCCTGCACACACACAGCTCTGGCCCTTCCTTCCCTCCCTCCACGGGGGCTGTGGGCAGCCAGGGCCAGGGCCAGGGCCAGAACCAGGGCCAGGGCAGAACCACAGCCAGAGCCAGAACCAGAGCCAGGGCCAGAGCCAGAGCCAGAACCAGGGCCAGAACCAGGGCCAGAGCCAGAGCCATGGCCAGAGCCAGAGCCAGAGCCATGGCCAGAGCCATGGCCAGAGCCATGGCCAGAGCCATGGCCAGAGCCAGGGCCAGAGCCAGAGCCAGAGCCAGAACCAGGGCCAGGGCCAGGGCCAGGGCAGAACCACGGCCAGGGCAGAACCACGGCCAGGGCAGAACCACGGCCAGAGCCAGAGCCAGAACCAGAGCCATGGCCAGAGCCAGAGCCAGAACCAGAACCATGGCCAGAACCAGGGCCAGAGCCAGAGCCAGAACCAGGGCCAGGGCAGAACCACGGCCAGAGCCAGAGCCAGAGCCAGACTGAGACACCTCTGCTGCTGGTGCCACCCCTCTGCTCTGCCCAAAACCAGCAGAGGATGGGAAGAAGTTAAAAAATGAAAGCAAGGTGCTTTAACTCTGTATTCCCACAGGCCAATTGCACCGAGAGCCTGGATTGTCCTGGCTGGCAGCTCTGTGCAGGTTTCCTACCCAGACCTCCCTCCTTGTGGGCACCCAGCACAGCCTCCCTCTAACCTCACCTGACCCCAGCCAGCCCCAGCCAAGGGAGCACTAAACCCATAATTAATTATGTGACACAGCAGGGTGAGCAAGCACCAGAGACGTCTCCCAGGAGCCTAAGGCTGGGAAATAGTCTCAGGCTTCCCACAGGTGCTCAGCACACAAAACCACGCTGGAGTCTTCACAAATCACTCATGTCTTTCCTTACTAAAGAAGTCACCACCTCTCTGGCTTCCCAGCCCTTCACTCCACACTTCCCAGGTACACACAGCTTTACACACAAGGCAACAATTTCAATTTCCTTCCAGCCCTCCAAGTCAAAGGTAGATGGATATTGGAATAAAAACACCAGTGCATCAAGGACAAACCAGTTTCAGTCATTTATTCATTACAGCACTTGAAGTTACTTGGTGGCAGGTACTTGGTGAAGGTCCCCAGATAAACAACAGGAAGAATGGTTGGTACAACAGATTTATATAAAAAGAGTTAAATAGGTAAAAGAACATGGTAACCTCTCGCTCTAAACAGAGCACACTGGCCCCCAGTCCAGGTCAGCATCATCCTTTCAAGCCAGTCATGGTTAAAAGCCTCCAGTGCCCGTAGCCAGGGGACAGTGAGGGATCTGTTCTCACAGCTGAGGCAGGTGTGTGCTCCTCAGCCCAGCTCCTCAGGAGCTTGGCTTCAGCTGCTGGGCAGACCCTGCCTGCCAGAGAGGCTCCAGCTTGCTGAGCCAGCCCCAGCTCGGTGAACAAGGGCAGCTCTGCTGAAGGTGAGCCTTCAAGTACATCAGGATCAGCCACAGGAGATGTGTTTGAGCCAGCTACAAACGCCAGCAGAGGCAGGATGCAGGGCAGCAGCCCAGACTGCTGCCTGTGCTGCCCTGAGCCAGATGGAAACCACAGGGGTTGAGGCTGCTCCTGAGCCACACACAGCTCAGTCACTGTGTGAAGACAGACTCTGCCTACTTGAGGTCCCAGTTTCTCCTAAAGAAAAATCTCATAGCAAAAGGTCTAAGCACTTCTCTTCAGTTTTCACACTTCCATTTTCAGGAACTGTTCACCTTCTGTGGAGAAGGAAGATTGATTGTGTCTGAAGCTGTGTGCCTGCAGAACGGCTGGCAGCACAGGTAGCACCAGAATGAAGAAATCCCAGGTCATTGATACAAGACTCTCACCCCACTGAGATGGCTTTACTTAATCTAAGAGATCACGGTATTTCTCTAGAGTCTGCTCCTCCAGCTCCAGCAGCTTCTGGTAAAATTTCTCAGCAGTGTCTTCATCCACATCCATCTGGAAAACAAAGAAAACAGCACTGTGAGACCATCACCTCCTCGGGGCAGCCAGTGCAGACACTGAGGGCAGCTCTGGGGAGAAGCAGAGGGCATTTCCAGAGCTGCTACCTTCACAAACAGCCAACTAAACACACCTGTCACCAGGGCATAAGCCAGAACATCATTCCACACTGAACATGCTCTGATTATCACTTCCATTATCTTCCAGGCTCCAGCCTAAGCCAGGAGTTACTGTAGGAAACACTGCAGATAACCCCACATCCCCTTCCTGCTGCTCAGCATCCAACAAGCATCTTCCTGGATGTGTTTCCTGGAGTGGAAACTCCAGGCACAGGACACCCTTGGCCCCAGCCCTCCCATGCAGAGCAGATGACAGAGCCCCAGCCAAGTGCCCTGCAGCAGGGAGCTCCCTCCTCTCCACGCACCTTCCGAGGCTCCACGTAGCATCTCCCCAGTCCAGAAGTGCAGCTGTGGTACTTGACAAGAGAATCCAGGTACTCTGGCTTCTGCTTGAACAGCCACACCTGGGGAGAGCAGCACAAAGGTGTGCAAGTCCAGCACACGCCTGCCCAGCCCAGCCTGGCTGCCAGCAGACACAGGAGACACCCCAGGTGCTCCCACCAAGCAGGGGAAGCTGTGACATGCCAGGTTCTGAGCTGGCTCCCTTCAGATGTGACCCACCTGAGGCAGGAGTAACACTTAAAGCAGTTCAGCATGGCTGAGCTTGCTCCCACTGTGCTTGAGACACGTTGTGCCCCCCATCCACCCCCTGTGCTGCACAGGGCTCTCCCTGGACAGATGTTCTCCCAAGATCATTTATTTTATGGCTACTGGATGGAGCTCATAGAGCACCAAGGGGCAGATCAGCCCAGGGCTGCTCCCTGCTGTGGTGTTTGGGGGTCCAACACAGCACCACCCACCAGCCTTGCTCAGAGCCTCTTTGCTCAAGCCACAAGACCCCAGAGGAGCCACCCAGAAGGAAGGAATATTAAAACCAAGTTGTGAAGTACTTACGTGAGCTTCTGCTCCATTATAGGGTGTCAGAGTATAAGTTTTGGCAAAAAATCGGATCTGAGGGGAAAAGAAGGACATGACAATCTGTACTGTGGCCCAGGGTTTGTTGGCAAGCCCTGAGCAGCCCAAACACTCCAGATAACCTGCCAGAGGTACAAATGCCTCTCAAACTGGGCAGTGGGTACCACTGCACACGGACTAAAGCATCCCTTTATCAGCACAAAGTGTTCTCTGGAGCCCCAGCAAGTGTCACTCCCTGATGAGCTCACCCCAAGGCAGGAGCAACAGCCCACACACCCCAGGTGCCTCTTCTGGAAAGGTCTCAGGGCAGGACTGGCAGCTTTGAGAAGTGAGGAGGCACTGCCTCTCTGCTGCCAGGAGAAATGTGATCCATCAGGACCAGCTGCTGCAAGCTGGCAGCTTGAGATGAAGGGCCACTCTTGCAGGGAGAGCACCAAGGCTCAGAGCAGGCAGCCTCCAGGGACAGGGCTGCAGGGAAACTGGAAAGATGAAGGCCAGAGGAAGAAAGACAAGGAAACTTTGGGGCAGCAGGGGGAGAGGCAACAGAGAGCAGGAGGCTTTGCTTTCCATGGGTTTGGAAAGAGAAAAGCAACACTGCCTTCTAGAGGAATGGAAAGAACAACACTGAAAACCAGGTTGTTCTAGACATGAACAGCATCTCAAAGCACAGGGGCAAAGTTGGGGCCACATCCTGAGCTCTGCTGCCAGCAAGCTGATGGTGTTCCACCAGCAGGACTGGCAAACCTTCCAGGGGAGCCTGGACAAACACTGCAGAGCTGAGCCCTGCCCCTCTGCACAGTGCCCAGCACCACAGCTCCCAGCTCAGCTTGGAAACTGGGGCCCCAGGATGAGAAAGGGAAGGTTTGCAGAGGGCCCAGCCCAACAGAAGGAAGAAATCTGTAACAACACAGGCAGCAGCAAGGCTGCAGTGAAGTGTGTCACAGGACATCCACTCACCAACCACATGATGGGCATTAGCAGCTTCCACAGAAAAATGGGCAAAATTCTGTAGGTCATGTTGGACATAACGAGCCCAGGACAAACAACACTGGAATACAGACCCTGCAGAGAAGAAACCAAGTCAGTGTGCAATTACACCACAGCTAAAGGAATGGGTCACCCTCCTTCCCCCCCAGTACAGCGAGACAGGGTGTGTACAGACACCTGGCAGCAACACTCCACTAAGTACAGAGCAGAGAGCAGTTGGATGTAGTGATTTTTAAGAGGCCCAGATTGGAAATGTTTGTGTTACATCTGTGCCCATTTCAAAGCCCCAGGATAGGAAATGCAGCCTCCTGGTGCAATCTCCATGCAGATCAGCATGGAGAATCCCACAAATTACAGCCCACTCAGACCAAAGGCTACCTCTTCTTTAAGATAGAAGAGCTCAGCCTTTTGTGACTAAACCATTTTCCCCAGAAGTGTTTGAGAACGGCACAACCTGCTGGACCAGGGCTGCAGCTGCCAACAAAATCCATCAATCCCCCAGGACAGGGAAGACAAGCTGCTGGTACAGCTCACTGAGACAAAGCTGAGCAGCAGCAGAGCCAGCAGCACAGCCTGCACTGCCAGAGCAGCCCTGTGCTGATGGGCAGGGACACCTGAAAACAGCAGAGGCTCTTTGCTCTTTAACACCAACTCTGAGCTGAAGGGAAGAGCCTGCAAGGCAAGAACCGCTCCTGCAATCTCCCTCTTTGGGAAGTTTTCCTGGCAAGAACTGCAGAATCTGGCAGATTCTCCACCCCCTACACCACCAGTTCAGCCCCAGCCAGGTTTAGCTCTTACCTGTGCATTAAGGAACGCACCAGATTGCTATGAATGCAACTCAGTAACAACAATGTCATGATAATTACAAACAGCAGAAGCTCATTAGGTCCCTGCAGCAACACAAACCCCATCATCACCTGGCCATTAAATTTCCTGTTCAGGACCACACTTGTCAGGTCAGTAGCATATTTAGAGGAGCTGTATGATTCCTGCCCCTTGGCATGCTGATAGTCAGAGAGGCTGAAGGCAGACTCCCTGGCATTGCTGGAGGAGGTCCAGATGAGTCGCGAGGGCTTCTCGTTACCGCAGAGCAGAGCCTGAAGCTGACGAACCTGGAAAAAGAATCCTTAACTTATTTAACACCTCTTAGGGTATAACTTTACAGCACCTAAGGCTGTGAGCTTCTCTCAGCTTTCTCAGCCAGCTTTTCCTAGCCTAGCCAAAAGGAGACACTGGTACAAGCAGCTGTCATTCTGCTGGACAGCTCCGCTGAGCACCTCAGAATTTAATAGACAAGCCTTAGTATTTATCCCACCAGACTGAAAACTACATATGACTGACCTTGGTCTGCTGGCTCACTAGAGTAACTTCAAAATTATATTAACTCTTGCAATTAAAGCCACCATTTATTGCTATTTAAACAGATGTCAAGGCCTTTACCCTTGTCATTCTTCATCTGTCAGACTGCAGCCTTCATCAGCATCTGAACCCGTGAGATCTGTGCTGCCCAGACCCATCCCTACCCACAGCAGACATCAGACTGAGGGTTCAACCTTCCCACAAAGCCTCACCAGCATGAAGTGTCCAAAGAGGTTGGTAGCAAACACCTCCTGGAGCCCATCTCCATTCAGCCTGTCCGTCTGGGTCATGATGCCTTCTGCGGTGGTCAGCATGTGGAGCACCCTCCTGGAAGCCAAGAGCAGGAGCTGGTGAGGAGGAACAGTGCCAGGAGGAACCCAGCACTGCCCCACCTCACAGGCTCTGCACAGCTTCACCTTCGAGGGCAACATCAAACCATGGAAATATCAGATGGGAAAGGTCTATGGAGTATGCCAGGTCCTTCATCCACAAGGGCCTCAATGCTGACCAGACCAGAGAAGATCTGTCCCTTCACTTTCCCCTGCTAAAGTACCGTTACCAACATCTCCTTCCCTCATTTCACACTCAGATAACTTAATCAAGCTCCAGCACGGCAGCAGGCCCTCGGGCCATAGCTAATGGAGGCAAGAAAACCAGTCTGGCACCAGTGCTCAACACCCCAGCAGTTCTGCTAGACACAAGTCACTGCTCCTCAGCTCAGCTTCCCCGTGCCACCCACACCAACACCACCAGCTTCACAAAGCACTGAGCCCCCCAGCTCTGACCAGCTACAAAAACCCACCCTGGCATCACAACAACGGGAAAGAGACACAGACTTCACCAGAGCAGCATTTCTCGTGCAGGGGCTGCAGGCTTTGGGTGACCTCTGGTCCTCCCCATGCCCCCTCAGAGCCGGGATCAGGACAAGCCCAGCAGAGCAGTCACCAAAGCCACCCCGCACACGGGAGCACAGGGATGGGCTCGGGCTCCTCAGCAAGGACACATCCCGGGATGGCAGCTCCCCGTGGTGCCCCCAGGCTGGGACCGGGACCCCCGACATCTCCTACCCGCTGAGGAGACCGTGCCAGAGAGCCTTGAAGTTCACGTGCGGGTTGGGCATGATCCCAGCGTTGAGGTAGACAAAGTCCAGGCGCTGAAACCTGCGTGGAGAAGAGCGCAGGAGGCGGGTTCGGAGGGGGGTCAGGGCTGTCCGCTGGGGTGGGGGCTGATGGGGGCACATCCCGTACCTGCAGCGGAGCTCACGGGCGGCCCGCAGGACGGAGGCCAGGTTACCCAGGTCCACCTCCACGGTAGACACCTGTGCGGAGGGGTGGCTGGCCAGGATGAGGTCCCGCGTGGCTTCGCTCTTCTGCTCGTTGCGGCAGGCGATGCACAGGTGGATGCGGCCATCCTCATCCAGCAGCCGCTGGCACAGCGCCAGCCCCACGCCGCTGCAACGGGACGGTGTCAGAGAGAGCCCAGCCCCGGCCAGCCCGCCCCTCCCGCTCCCGGCCCGGCGGCGGCCGGTGCCCCGGTGGTAGGTGGTAGCCGGTGGCCCGGTGGCCGGTGCCGCAGCGCTCACCCGCTCGCCCCGGTCACCAGCACCACGCGCTCCATCGCTGCCCCCCGCCCGCCGCCCCCGCGCTTTAAGCGCTGCGCGCGCCCGGGCCCGCCCCGCCCCGCCCCGCAGCCAATCAGAGCGCGGCAGGGGGGCGGGGCCTCGCCCCGGTGGCGTGATGGTGAGCCGAGCGCGGGGGGCGGGGCCAGAGCGACACGCCCCCTGTGACCCCGCCCCCGAGTGACGCAGCCCGGCGCGGAGCCCACGCCCACACGCTGAGGCCACGCCCACTGCACAGGCCCCGCCCCCTTGGCGGCCAGCCCGGGGTGTCCCCGCTGTCCCCTCCCGTTCCCATTGCCGCTCCCAGGGGACCCCGCCGTGCCGCTCTGCCCCGCGCTGCCATCCCGTGCACCCAGGGAGGTTGTGCAGCGCAGCACAGATGCCCGGCAGGTCGCTGTTCCCCCGGCCCGGGGAGCTCTGGGTGCGCGGGGCAGCTGCTGCTGGCGGGGTCCCAGCTGGAGCAGGGGATGGACACACCAGAAACCACACCAGGACAGCCCAGCGTGTTCCTGAGTGCGCAGATGTGCAGGGTGCCCGGGCCCTGGGAGCTGCAGTGTGCCCCGCCTGCCCCGGGGCTCCCAAACTGCTGAGACACGGCTGGGATGGAACACAACGCACCTGGGGCTCGGGGCAGACAGCCGAGGGGACAGGCAGAGAGAGAGGGGCACCAGCTCCATGACATCAGCAAAGCCCGAACTCTTCCTCGACACGCTCAGCAGGGGTGAGACACCCTCTGTGGCAGCCAGCCTCTCTGCAGGGCACAGAGAACTGCACAGCCCACCATCCCTGCCCTGTCCCAGCCCCTCTGCAGGGCACAGA
>NW_015379264.1:130438-132478 GCF_001522545.3 Parus major | reverse complement strand
CTCTGCAGGGCACAGAACACTGCACAGCCCACCACCCCTGCCCTGCCCTGTCCCACACCCACGGTCCTGCCCCGCTCCTGCTGCTGGACACGTCCTGACACGGATGCTGAGCCTCAGAGCATCCTCCCTCCCAGCGGCTGGGATGGACAGCGAGTGTGGGAGCGCCAGCCGGTCTCTCGATCATCCTTGCTCCAGCTCTCAGGCTGTTCCCACCCCGCAGCCCGGGCACACAGGGCAGCTCCAGAGCCCCCAGCCCCGGGGAGCCTGCAGAAGCGCCACAAGGAAACCACGCAGGCGATTCACGTACCGAGTGTCTCTTCAGCGGGTTCGCCCCTACACACAGGTGCATCTACTGATATACACATGCCTTAGCCACGGGATACAGGGAACTGTGCCACGCGCGCCTGCTGCTGCTGAACTAACGAGTACAGAAGTGTGGGGGGCTCCCTGGACCCTCCAAGTCCACAGTTCCTCCTGCCCAGCCGCGGGAGGGTGTGGGGCGTGGTGGGTAACCTGCCAGGACACACGGCTTCGGCACCTGCCCGCTTTGCTCAGGATGCTGCCGGGTCCGGGAGGACGGACCGGTGCCAGAATGCCGAGGGGTGCTCAGGGTGGCAGAGCCCAGCCCAGCGCCTTCAGCTGGACTGTGATGCCAGGCTGAGAGCCAGGAGAGCTGGAGTGCCCTGCTCCATGCCTCTGGGGTTACTGCAGGCACGGGCATCAGGCAGCTGCCAATGAAACTCTGCTCGTGTGTTCCTCTCCTGGCTGATGAAGATGTGGGTTAACCCTGGGGGAGGACGACCTGGAGATTTCCCCATGGAAGTAAAAGGTGCTGGCATCCTGCTGCCAGCTGCCGTGCACCGCCCATGGGGCATCCAAAACGCGTTTCTTGGGCAGCTGAGCTGCCCTGGAGTGGCTGTGGTGGGTGAGGGAATGTCCCCTCGGCACAGGATGCCCGCTCCTCCCTGGCTGCACACTCCAGCTGCTGGGTGCACCCCCAGTCTTCTCCCTGTGCAGCCGGGGCTGGGCAGCAGGGAGGGCGCTTGCTGCCTCTCCATCAGGCATGTCCAAAGCCCCAAATGTCCGTGGAGTCTTTGTTTTCACCCTGTGAGTGCACAGCCCACCGAGAGCAGCTCCCAGCTCCTCCTGAAGCGGGTGGTGGCTGCCGGTCTGTCCCTGCTCGGGCGGGCACACACCCGCACACATCCCTTCCCCAGGCGCCTGCCCTGCGTGTGGGCTGAGCTCCCTCACCGAGAAAGTCCAGCTGAATTCGTCCCCTCCAGCTGGGGAAGAGGAGCCGCTCAGTCCCGGTCCTTGTCACCAGGAGCACGCTGCATCAATAAATAACCCTCAGCCAAGGCCGCGCTGCTCCCGGGCTCGGGTCTCGGGGAAGCGGGAGCTCTGAGCCGTCCCACGCCGTGGGGCTTTGCTGTCCTTGGGGGTCTCCTCTGAGGCCTCACTGCACAACGAGAACACGAGCAGCTGCTCGGGGTTTATGGCTAAGTCCGAGTGGAGTGGCTTTGGTTTGCATCTGGGGCTCCTCTGGGGACAGGGAAGGATGGGGACCAGGATCGCGGGAGCCGAGGCTCATTCCTCACTGCCTGAGTCCTGGAGAAGGCGATGGATGTCCTGGAAGGAGGGACGATCTTTAGTGTCCCGTCTCCAGCAGCTGAGCATTAGCTTATAGACTGAGTCAGGGCATAGCACGGGCTGGGGAAGGTAGGTCTGCAACACAAAAGGCAAAAATGGCAAAGAGAGAATTACTGCCACAGAACCCGATGTGCAGAGTGCTCCTGGACAGCCCCGTTTCTCAGGGTGGCCCGTGTCTGCATGGCCCGGGGCGGGGGCTGCGCTGCCGTGAGCCCAGGGGCAGGGTGACCCCCAGATGGCACAGTGATGGGGCAGTTTGCTCCTCCCTCCCAGAGGAGATCCTGTCCCACAGCTGCCTCACAGCCAAGCTCACCACCTGGTCACCTTAAAGTGTCCCAGGTGCATCACTGGCCCTCTTGTCCCATCCCACCCCATCCCATCCCATCCCAT
>NW_015379264.1:111614-130223 GCF_001522545.3 Parus major | reverse complement strand
TCCCACCCCAGCCCACCCCATCCCCACCTGCCGGCCCTGGTCCCGGAAGAACTCGCCGGTGTTTTCGATGACCTGCTCGTCAGACATGTGGGAGTAGGGCTGCTCCCGGCAGAGCGTGAAGGTCTCCCACAGTGTCACTCCGAACGCCCACACGTCACTGGCCGTTGTGAACTTGCCCTGGCCAGAGGGAGCAGAGCAGAGCAGGGTCACGGGCTTTACCCCACCCTGCTCCAGAAGCTGTAGGTGCTCAGGGATCAAAACCTCGTTCTGGACGCTTTGGCATCCAGACCTGGGCTCAGAGGGGTGCTTGGCCCCACAGAGCAGATTTCTGCCTGGGGCCAGAGCCTGGCCAGCTCCAGGTCTGGCTGCCAGTGGCTGCTCTGAGAGCTGGGGCTTGCCAAGGACCCAGCTCCCTGTGAAGGTGAAAACCAACACTGCTCCCTCTTCCAGGTCTGGCCATGGCCAGGATAAAATGCCAAGCGTCCTGCTTAAAGGATGTCCTGCACTGTAACATCAAAAACTGCCACAGTCCCCCCACCACTCCTGCTTTCCCCATACTTCACCCCAAATCTGGGCTGCAGTGAGCACAGACCTCACCATCCCTCCTGCACCCCCAGGCCAAGGACACAGCGCCTGAGCCTGCCCAGAGCCATGTCAGTGTCCATCAGAGGAGCCCAGGCCCCGTGTACCAGCAGGATGCTCTCCCAGGACATCCAGCGGATGGGGAGCACCGCCCGGCCCTGGATGCGGTAGTAATCCCCGCTGTACAGGTTCCTGCTCATCCCAAAGTCGGCGATCTTGATGGTGTAGTGCTTCCCCACCAGGCAGTTGCGCGTGGCCAGGTCCCGGTGCACGAAGTTGAGGGACGAGAGGTACCTCATGCCCGAGGCGATCTGGGTGGCCATGAAGCGCAGGTCCCTGTCCGGGGGGACACGGGGCTGATGAGAGAGGGAGGGGAGGGGAGGGGAGGGGAAGGGGAAGGGGAAGGGAAGGACAGCAGCCCTACCTGACAGTGGGTGTGTGGCCATCTGCAGGGCCACCTGCCTGCTGGCGGGACAGGAACTGGTTGAGGTCCCCATTCTCCATGTACTCGGTGATCATGCACAGGGGATCATCTGTGATGCACACTGCCAGCAGCCGGATGATGTTGGGGTCCTTCAGCCGCGACATGATCTTGATTTCCTTCAGAAAATCATTCCTTTCCGGAACAGAAACCACACGGGTCGGACAGACAGACCCCGAGGGGCACGGAGGTGAGCGCAGACTGGCCAAGAGCGGCACCCGCCCAGCCACACCTCCTGAGGGACCTGTGGGCCCCTTCCCCTTCCCCTGGAGATGAGCTGCAGGGTGGGCTCAGCAGCTGGACAGGCACTGGGGAGCTGGCTAGGAACAAGGACCCTGACATGTGGCAGCCCAGCATCCCCAGAGAGCTCAGGTGTGCGGTCCTTGCCGCTGGAGACAGGGGATGCTCTCCAAGCATCCCAGCCCTCCTGGAGAAGCTCTGCACGGGGGCAGTGCTGGGCTCTGTGCCCCCCTCAGCCCCTACCTGGCATTCTTGTTGGCATCTGCCCTCAGCATCTTCACAGCCACCAGCACGGGGTGCTCAGAGCTGCCATCCAAGCCCTCCAGGGCCAAGTCCTTCCCTGTGAACTTCTCCATCCCCTCCACTTCACAGAGGTGAACCTGGGGGAGCAAGGGGCAGCCGTTACCTCTGCTCAGCCTCCCAGCCCCGGCCAGCCGGGAGAGCTATGCCCGATTCCCGCTCACCTCCCCAAACTGGCCTTCCCCCAGCTTCTCCTTGAAGGTCAGCAGCTTCCTGGGGAACTCCTCGACGGCCACGTCCTTGCCGGAGAGCAGGTCCATGGTGAGGGCTGGCACCGAGTAGGTGTTGCCGCCCGTCACACCCTGCAGGTTGACGATGTCGGCCTCGGCGTAGTGCGGGACGCCCTCGGGGACGCCGGCCTTGGCGGGGCCGCTGCAGCCTGGGGGGACACAGCGGGGCCAGCCCTGCCGTGGGTGTCCTGCCCTGGGCCCTCTGCTCCTCGGTGTCTGCTAACACTGACCCCGTCTGCCCCAGAGCCCCCCGTGCCGCCCCACGGGGCTGCATTCCCACTGCTCCGCTCCTTCAAACACACCAATGGAGCCCTGAGCACCAGGTGAGCAGAGATCAATGCCTGGCCTCCAGATCATCGAGGAGGAGGTGCCAGGGCATCCCAAGGATGATGGTGGGACACAGCTTGGCCTGGCAGTGGATGTCAGAGATGGCTCTCGGTCACGGGCTTTGTGTGACCTTCATGTGGGATGCACGGGGGCTGTGTGACCTCTCCCCTCTGTGACAAAATGTTTGGAGAGCGGCCAGAAGCTGGGGCTGGGGAGAGGGGGCTGCAGCAGGCTCAGTGCAGATGGCTGTGAGCACGCAGGGTGTCCTGGCTCTCACCTGTGTCCTCCTCCCCCGAGGTGAACTCGGGCAGCTTGCGGATCAGGCGGGAGGGCTCCTGGTAGTCGGGTCCCAGGGGGAAGATGCGGTCGTAGGTGGAGCTGGACTCCTGCTCGCTGGGCGAGGAGGAGCGGTTGTGGATGAACATGCTGGATTCGCTGGGCAGGGAGAGGCTGACGGTCATTTCATCATCCAGCATCCTCCGTGATGCCTGTCACAGCGGGGCAAGGGAGGAGAGAGGTGGGGTTCCCCACAGCATGGAAAGGGTGGGGTGTCTCGTGTTCCGTGGTTCCAGGGATGTGCCCAAACCTCCTCTCTAGTGCCTTGTCCCTGGATTACAACGCCTGCCTGGGTTTGTCCTCATGCCCCCCCTTCTCTTGTCTGCCTCTATGGAGAAGGGTTTGGCTTCATCAGTTCTGTGAGTGACCTTGGTGGCTGTGGTGAGAACCCTCTGCACCCACGCTCCTGTTCCCCAGCTCAGCTTCAGGACAGAGGGATGGACAAACAGGCAAGTCCCAGAGTCACCACCCTGCTCAGCTAACTCCCCTTGCCTGGATGATGGGTGAAAAGCACAGCCTTTCTGAGGAGGGGAAGGGAGCACCAGCCCTTGCACGGAGCCTGCTTTCTCTGTGCTGAGCTCAGGAGAACCTGCCCAGAATGATCCCACCCCCACAGGGCGCCTCACCAGCCACACCACGCCTGCCCACCTTCTCCAGCATCTTCTGCCAGAACTGCCGCCACAGGATGATGACAATGATGGCCACCAGGATGAAGATGATGGCCACCAGGCACCCGATCAGGATGCGCGTGTTGCTGTCGTCCACCTTGAGCGTGGGGTCTAGCCGGAGAAGGGGACAGCGGGGGCGGTCACAGCGGGGCGTGGGGAGACCCCCTGCCCCCTGGGGTGGGGTGGGGCACGGCCCCCACCCAGCACGGGGAGACACGCTTCCCACGCTTACCGTAAGTGGTGGGGGCCGCGGGTGCCTCGGCGGGGGGCACAGAGTTGTTGTACATGGCTGCATCTGGCCAGCGAGAAGCCAACATCAGGTGGGGCTGTGGACACCCCCAGCCCCACTGAGCCTCCCACCGGCACAGCCTGGTCCCTGGGGGCCCGCAGGGACGGGTACCTGACTGGAAGGTGATCTCACTGAACATCATCCAGGTGTCGGCAAAGTAGTACTGGCACTTGATGGCGCTGGCCATGCGGTGCAGCAGGGGCACGGTGACGAAGCGGGCGCTGGGGTTCACATCATCCAGCACCAGCACCGAGGAGACGGCGCTGGGCTCCCACTCGCCGGCGTCGGCGCGGAAGTAGCACTGCACCTCCTTGAAGATCTTCACACCTTTGGCGAACATGTTGTTGCAGTGGACCTGTGGGGCAGGCTGTCAGCACGGCCGCCGAGGGGCACGGGGAGGGCGGCAGGGCGGGGGGGGCGTGGACCTTCATGGCGGTGAAGTTCCTGATGCGGTCGAACTCGAAGGTGATCTCCACGAAGCCGCCGGCCGTGCTCTCGTTGCGCCAGCCCACGTAGTCGTAGCCCGGCCAGACGTGGTACTCGTGGGTCTGCGTGAAGTCGTCCAGCCCCGACACCCCGTCCGTCAGCTGGCCCAGGCCCTCTGTCATGCTGGCAGAGGGACAGAAGGAGCGTGACTCTCGCCATCCCCACAAACCTGCACCTGCACCCTGCACCCCCCGGCAGCTCCTCACGGGCCCCGGGACACTCGGGGGGATCTTGTTCCTGATGTTCTCTCTGGAAAAGGCTGTGGGGTGCAGAACATGAGGTGCAAATCCAAGGGAAGGGCTGGGGCTGCCTCCCCCATCACACTGTCCCCCTCATGATGAGCAGCCCTCCCAGGCTGGCCACGTCCTCCCCCTGAGGGACACCACAAACATTTGCTCTGCTGAGGATCAGCCTGACAAGGCCGGGAAGAAACGTCCCCCTGGCCTGCTGGCCAGCGTGGCACGCAGTCCTCACCTGTAGCCGAAGGCCCCATCGTACACCGAGTCGTTGAGGTAGATGATGGTGCCCCCGGGAAGGACGAGCTGCTGCCCGACCGGCGCGTTGTAGGACACCAGCCCATCTGCAGGAGGGAGGGGTGAGTGCACAGACACCCGCCAGTCCCGGCTGCTGCAGCACGGACAGCCCCCATGGGCTGGGCCACAAGGCCAGGATGGGTGCTGGGGACACGGGGACAGGCACAGGAGAGCAGCACCCACCCAGCCAGGCGCAGCCGTACAGCTCCACGCGCAGGCAGACGCTCATGGAGTGGTCAGTGACGGGGATGAAGCGGACAAAGCGGGCGATGAGGGGCGGCTCCAGGTCCTTGAGGACGATGTCGTAGGTGTTGGTGTTTCCATCCAGCACCTGGAGAGAGAGCAGCACGATGGGGATGGCCAGGAGGAGCCTCCTCACCCCCCATGCAATGCAGCCCCCACCATCCTCCTCCTCACCTGCTTCCCGTGCCGGTTCCTCCAGGAGATCCAGCGGGTGCCATCCCGGCTGTAGTTGATTTTATACATGGGGGAAAACTCATTGCCGTGGCCCTTGGCGTGGCGCCCCTGGGTGCCCACCAGCGTGATGAAGTGCAGGGCTTGCAGGTCGATCTGCAGGAACTCCTTCAGGTCATCTGGCTCCACCGCGGTCTTGGGGCACCAGGCTCCGTCGCCGTCCTCCAAGTCCAGCCTGCGAGCCCAGAGCGGAGGAGCCGTTTGCAGGTGGCCGAGGCCGGCCCCGCGTCCCCCTCCTCCCTCCTCTGGGGCTGCTGCAGGAGGGTGCCACACTCACCGTCCGTACTTGGCGGCCGTGGAGTCAGACCACTGGCTGGAGGCTGAGATGTCCTCGTCAGGGATGTGCCCGCCCGACATTCCCAGGGGGTACCGACACACGGCTGCAACGACACCGGCGGGGCGCTGGCCAGAGGGAACCCCTCTGCCGCTGCCCAGCCGGGCTGGGCACATCCAGGGTGCCCCAGGGCAGCCCTCTCCACCCCTCTGGCTTGCAGAGAGAGGGTGAAGCAAGGAGGGGACAGTCCTGCCTAAGCAGGCACCCTGCCGAGCCAGCGAGGGCCAGAAGCGGGTGCCAGCCCAGCTCCAAGGAAGCTCCAAGGGCTGACGGGCAGGCAGGCCCTGTCCCCAGGGATGTCCTCAGCCGTGCTGGCAAGGACCTGGGCTGCGGTGGAGCCTGTGAGCTGGCACTGCTGTCCCCATGCTCCAGAGGGCTCACTCCAGAGGCCACTTGCCCAGAAACCATGTCATGCTGCTCCCTGTCCCTGGGGAGCCAGTGACCAAGACGGGCACTCATCCTCCCCGCTGCCCCCTCAGCTGCCACCTCCAGCCCTGCTCCCGGCCCGGCTGCGAGTGGAAAAGTACCCGGGGTGGCAGGCGGGCTGCAGCCCCGAGTGGCAGCCGACTCCCCCAGCACCGCATCCTCGCTGCTTCACAGGAGTTCTTTTTTCACGCCTGGCTGCCAAGAGCTCTGCTGAAAGGGCGGCTTGTTTGGCCGTGTTTACCGTCTGCCTGCCGGCTCCAGCCCACCGCGCTCCCGCCCCGAGCAAACACCCGCACCGAGGTGGCGAGGAGCGGGCAGGACGCTGTGCCCAGGTCACCTCCACCCACAGCCCCTGGCTCTGCAGAGAGCCCACGTCCCCTTGTGCCACCATCCCCGGGACACCGGGATCCTACAGCTGGCACAGGGATGAGCGCGCCTTCATCGTGAGCGCTGGCACAGCGGGAGCATCTCCTCTGTCTCCTGCTCTGCTCCCACTGAATTCCTGTTTAGTTCTTGCCAAACATGGAGCCAGCCCTGGACTTTTGTCTTGGTAACAACAATCCTGGCCAGGCAAATCCAATCCTGCCAGCCACAGATGTCTGCAGGAGAAGCAGGATTGCCTCCCTAAGTACGCACCAACCTCCAGGGAAGACACAGCTCACTCCTCCCAGAAATGGAAGGAGCCTTTGAAGGGACTTGTTAAAGGGACTCCCTGGGGAAACCCTGGGAAAACCCTGGGAAAACCCTGGGAAAACCTGGGCTCTGTCCATCCCTGCAGCACAGGATGGGGCTGAGCCCTGCAGGAACGGCTCTAAACACGCTTGTGCCGCCGGCTGGCGCACTGTTGTGGTTTCTGAGCAGAAGCCAGGCACCCAGTCAAGCCACTTCACCAAAGCCAGCCTTGGTTTGCTGCAAAACCGCCAGAGAAGGCAGAGCCCAGCAGAGAAAACAACAGCTTGGCACCTGGCAGCCTGGGTGAGCCCCCATGGGCAAGGGCCCCAGTCAGAGCCCAGGGCTGCTGTGCTTTGTTTGCCAAGTGCAGCACCTGGCAGGGCAGGACAGCACCCGTGGCACGCACAGGGGGCTCTGCAGCTGCCCGAGGGAGGTGCAGGACAGCACCAGGCAGCTCCAGGCTTGGGGGGCCATCACATCCTGCCCCAGAGCTACAAAATCCCAGAAATCATGGAGAGGATGAGTCCAAACTTGTCCAGCTGGCAGGAGCAGAGACCAGGGAAATGAAATGACGGCACCTGGTCCCTGTGTGACTTACCGGGGTTGACCTGGGCTCTGGCAGCATGAGGGACGTGCAGCAGCAGTGGCAGCAGGGGCAGCAGGGGCAGCAGGGCCGGTCTGGGGGTGGCCAACATGTTGGCAGTCCTGTGGAGACAGAAGCAGGGCTCGTCACGCTGAGGCAGCCGAGGAGGGAACAAACACCAGCTCTGCTTGGGGCAGCCAGCGAGGATGGCAGCGCTTCTTCTGCCACCCTGTGACCCCGTGCAGGAGGAACTGAGCCTCAGCTCTGTGCTCACAGGGATCCTGGGAGCCATGGCGTGCCACATCCCCACGGGATGGCCACAGGACCTGCGGGAAGCTCCCTGGGCTCTGCCTGGGGCCAGCACTGGCCACCTCCACCACCTGCCCTCAGCTGCCAGGAACCCCGAGCCCAGGCAGCTCCCACTGTGCCCACACACCTCTGGGTGACACCATGGGGTCTGGCACCACGCCGGGGGGAGCACCAGGGACACCCCTAAAGGTCACCAGCCTGCCCCAGCCTCCCTGAGCTCCCCTTATCTGCCAAGAGGACACTTCACACCAGCACCAGATGCAATCGGTTCTCCTTCTATTAAAAAAGGCTGTTTTAACCTAGCTGAAATGCACATTGACCTCTGAGAGAGCAATCTACCAACCTGGGGGTTAAAGGGACCACAGCTGCTGGCCAAAAAGGGCCTGGCTGCTGGGGTAAATCCCCACTGCACCAGGGGTGACTCCTGGCTGGCACATCCTTGAACCAGCCCAACACCACTGGGGCTGCAGGTGAACACCCACTCGTGTCTCTGCATCGCCCCGTGCTGTTGTCCCCACCACCAAGAGAAGGGCTAAACACACCCAGAGCAGCTGCCCACATCCCACAGAGCCAGCTGGGAGCTGCTGGGTCGCTGCCCCAGCTGGGGTTTGGCATGGCAGGAGCGAGACCAGGGTTTGTTGTGGCCACAGCAGCAGCCAAGGGGACAGCAAAACCCCAGGAGCTGCCACCTGCACTCTGCTAGAAGCTCTCTGCACCCCACAGCACCCTGCTGGATTCCTGGGGGACTCTGCCAAACACCACAAGCTCTGCACAAGTAAACACCTGCACTTGGGATCATTTCCCCCTTTTTTTCTAATTTTCTTTTATTTTTTTAATAAATTTTTTTAAAGCACATATGTGGTTGCTTTCCCCCCCTGTTCCCAGCTGGGAAACTGCAGCTAGTTGAGAATTTCAGCTGCATTGCCCAGAGGCACTCGCAGGAGGCTCCTGCATTTGATGATGGCCAGTTGCCCCCAACATTAAAATCTTAATTTCCTTCTGCATTCCAAAAAATATCCAGGGATATTTTTTCCCCACTACTCTTTCAGGCTGAGTAAACTCTTTAAGCATCAGGATACCAGATGCTGTAATCTCCTGCAGGGAATGCATTTCCATTTAGCCTAGCATAGGGAAATCATCCCCACGTAGGCACTGGGAAGTGCTTGGGGCTGGGGACAGTGTGGGGACAGTGTGGGGACAGTGTGGGGACAGTGGCTCAGGGACACACGGGCAGTACTGGCAGCCCAGCTGGAAACCAGTTTTGTTCCACCAGCTCTGCAAACAGGACGGCTTTGCAACGTTCTGACTGAAAATGTTTGCTGAAAATTTTCAATCGCTGGAAAGTTTTAGTGCAGAGAGTTTTTGGAGCTCCTCCCTGGCATCGCCTGGGCTTCGAGTTCCCCTTGGCTGCTGCTTTCTTGTTGTTTTCCCTTCTTATTTCCCTCCTTCCTTATTCTACTGAAACAACCAAGGGAAATAACTGGGGGAAAAACTAAATCTGCATTTGTTAAGAGACAAAGCCCACTCGAGCCATGGTCCCCTTTGCTGTCCCAGGTGATGTCCCCAGCTGGGTGAGGTCCCCAGCTCGCCTTGGGGGCACTGCAGGAGCCCCATGCAGGAGGGGATGGATGGCAGCAGCCTGCCCACCCTGGGCACACCCGGTACAGCTCTGCCGGCACTGCAGGAGCCCCATGCAGGAGGGGATGGATGGCAGCAGCCTGCCCACCCTGGGCACACCCGGTACAGCTCTGCCGGCACTTCCAGCGCTCCTCTCGCAGAGCTCCTGTCCCCACACGGGGCTGGGGCTGCCGTCCTGCCGGGCCAAGGGAATGTCCCCGAGCGGCGACAGGCTTGCTGTGAGCCCGGCCCGGGGATAAGGGGATAAGGTTGTTGGGATAAGGGATAAGGTTGTTGGGATAAGGTTGTGGGGATAAGGGGTTCAGGAGCCCTGCCCAGCTGGCACTACAGCCCCCAGCATGCCGTGCCGCCCTGGCGGGAGCACAGAGCAGCATGCTGGGACCCGTAGTCCTCCTCCCTTCCAAAAATGCCATTTTAGACTTTTTCTGGGCTGGATGCAGCCCCATTTTCTGCAGCAGAAGCGCCACGGGCCGGCGGGCTCAGTCCGGGGCATCGCGGCTGCGAGGGGCAGCCAGTACGGCCCGGTGGCTCCCGGTGCCCGGCAGGAGCGCGCCCGGGGCCTGGGGACAGCGGGACAATGGGACAGATGGACAGAGGGACCCGGGACAGAGGGACCCGGGACAGAGGGACAGATGGACCCGGGACAGAGGGACAGAGGGACCCGGGACAGAGGGACAGAGGGACAGCAGGACAGCGTCCCGTGGGCGCCGCATCCAGCAGCGCTCCCCGCAGCTCCCGGCCCTGCCCCGCGCTCCGCCAGCCCGGATTGCGGCTCCGGCAGCGGGACACGAAACTCGGGAGCAGCGGGACACGAAACTCGGGAGCAGCGGGACACGAAGCTCGGGAGCAGAGGGACACGAAGCTCGGGAGCAGAGGGACACGAAGCTCGGGAGCAGAGGGACACGAAGCTCGGGAGCTGCGGGACACGAAGCTCGGGAGCAGCGGAGCCAATGAGCCCGGGTGCCTGCCGGGCCCTGGGGACAGCAGGGCCCCTCTGGCTCGGCAGCGCTGCCGCCAGCTCTGCCAGCAGACACAGGGGCGGCAGCTGGGGACGGACACCGGGCCCGGGCCGCCACCAGGCCCGGGGGGAACGCTGGCACCGCCGGGTGGGCTGGCGAAAAGGGGTCGCTTGTCACCTCCCCGAGCGAGCACAGCTCCTGCTGCTGCCCCAGGGGCTGCCCGGGCAGACCCACAGCCCAGCCCCGGTACCCGGCTCCACAGTCCCGATCCCCCCGCGGGCCGAGCCCCGCACGGCCCCGCACGGCCCCGGCACTCACCCCGGGCCGGCTCCGAGCCCCGGGCCCGCGGAGCCAGGTGAGCACAGAACTTCTCCGGGCTGATGCAAGATGCCTCTGGGAGCTCGCTCGCATTCTGCGGATTCCTGGGAGCCGGCCAGAAATCCCACAATCCTACATCTCGCACATTTGGTTTCAATTAGGGAGCGGAGAGGGGGAGCCAGTCAGCGATCCGGGCTGGCTTTTTGGCAGAGGTTATTTTCCTCGGCCCGAGGGAATGTGCGCACAGCTATAATTTACAGCAAAACCCATTCATAGCGCAAGAGAAAAACATAAAAAAGCGCCCGTGGCCAGCAAGGGAAGTCAAAGCAGCGGGCAGCGTTTGGCTGTGCACGGCACGCGTGTCCGGCACCCCCAAAACGCGGCTGATGGGAACAGTCCACGACAGCCCCGAGCGGGCCTGCAGGGTCCCAGGGGGGATCCTCCTCTCCTGGGGGAAGGATCTGGGACTCCTGCACGGGCACACGTGGCCGGGACAGCAACCAGAGAGCCGGCCTGGCTCGGGGCTCCGGCTGCCCGAGCTCCGTGCGGAGCTGCTGGCTCCACATCATTTCCAGGCACCAGCCTGGCACTGCCTGCGCAACGAGGCAGGGACAAAATAATAACAATACTACTAATGCTAATAATAGTGGGCTCGTGGTGATCTTCGTGCAACAGCAAAAACCACAATTAAAGAACTTATTTAAAAAAAATAAATAGTTTTTGACTGTTTTGGCTTTGTTGAATTCCACGCTCGCATTATGGGAAGGAAGTAGCACCCCTGGCAGCAGGCCAGCAACTCCCTAAAAGGCTTTCCTGTCCGACTAGAAACCCCACAGCCCCAGGGCTGTAGCCTTGCTACTAAACCAACCTCTGCCAGCCTGAAGTCTGCAGCCAAACCAGCAGAATGGGGGAAGGCACTGCACCCCCGGCAGACACTGGGACCCTGGTCAGTGCCAGCAGAGAGGGGCTGCAGCTCCAGCTGAGCCAGCACTGCCCAGGGGGACAGAGGCAGGGCACAGCTGCCCCTGGGCTGGCAGGGAGCCCTGCCCCATGTGCTGCCCCACAGCAGCTGGCAGGGAGAAGCACAGGCTGCCCTACGTGTGCACTGGCAACAAACACCAGCCAGCTCTGCTCCACTCCCCTCCTGCCACCTGGGACTGCTGCTCAAACAACTTGGCAGCAGCCAGCACCCCAGCGCTGTGTCCCAGGACAGAGCTAGTGCAAAGGTGGTGGTCTGCAAAGCCAAAGGCCACACAGAGCCCAGGCAGCCTGTGGTGAGCCAGCAGCAGGCACAGAGCCAGCCAGGATCCCCCACAGGGCCTGGGGAACCGAGTGCTTGGCTGAGCCCAGGATGCTCAGCAGCCACCTTTGAACCCGGGGGACCCTGGTGACTCCCCCCAGAGGGAGTGCTTTGGGTCCCATTCCCAGGCCTGCAGGGGACAATCCTTCCCCAGGCAGCCCCAGGAGGCTGGGACCACATCGGGAGCACGAGAGGGGCTGGCCAAGCTCTACAGCCTTCCTCCCAACCAGGAGGGGAGGCAGCACAGCTGCTCTGCCCCAGGCTATCAGGACACCACACTCCTCGGCACTGGGCTCATGCAGGAGCCAGATTCCCCCCAGGAAAAGCAGAGGGCACATGGCACTGGTGGAGGGCTCAGTGGTTTCACCCTGAGCACACCTCCCTGTTCCTACCTGCTCAAGGCTTGCCACTGTTTGCAGAAATGAGAGAGGAGGGTGCAACTCTCCTCCAGGAAGGCCCCAGATGAGCAGTGCAGGCTAGAGGCCCTGTCTGCAGCCACCCTCACTGCACTGAACAGAGCACTTGGCATGATACAGTCAGCTCTCTGCTCCATGAGCCTCTTGCTGGAAAGTCAAACACCACCAGATGACAAACAGGAGGGACTCAGAGTTTAATTGGGGGCTTCCAGTTGTGCAATATACAAAGGATGACCAAAAGGGAGGACATGGGCAATGGCAAGGACCCTATTAAAAAAAAATAGTCATGTAGATTTAAAAAAAATAAAAATTCAAGATTAAACCCAGCCCCGTACCATAAAAATCCTCTCTCCGCATGTACAATGACTATTACTATATACATGTTTAAAAATAAATGCCCACAGCCTGGGGAGCAAAGAGCAGCACCACAGCTGTGCTTTGTGGCAGGGGAATCCATAGTGTTTGGTTTTTAAATTAAAATATAAATAGGAGCATACAACGTGCCAAGAACCGAGTGGGTCAGGCCCTGCTCTGCACAGAGCTGTCCCTGCCAGGCCCAGCCATCAGCCTGTGAGCTCCTGGCAGGATGGGCACCACGCTGCCTCTACATCCCGTTCTTCACCAGCTCGTGGATCCCATCCTCGTCGATGATCAGAGGTGTGCGGAACTCTCGGTCCTTCACGTACTGCTCCAGACCCTAGGGGAACGAGGAGTGGCTCATCAGAACACACAGCACATCCCCTGCTCTGCTGTGCTGCTCACGGGGCTCTGCTCCCCTCCTGTGCTGGCACCCAGGGGAGCACTGCCCCAAAAGGCTCCCCAGTGAACTGGAGTCCCTTTTGTGCCTTATCCCCTCACATGTGTGCCCTGCCAGCCCGCTCCATCCGCAAGGGCCCCCGAGCTCTGCAGAGCCAGTACCCACCTCTCCTCCATAGGAGACCAGGGGAGAAATTTCACACTGGATTGGCAGGTCGTTTGCATCCTTCAAGCTGCAGAGACAAAGTAGAGTCAGGAGAGTCAGGTACAGCCCAGGGGGGGACACAGACGGGCCCAAGATCTGCCGAGGCCAGGCGGAGGCTCAGGGGCTGGCTGGGGCCCACACAGACCCTGCCAGCACAGAGCTGCCCTGGGTTAGTCAAGCCTTGCGTGCTCTCCAGAGATGCCAGCTAAAGTTTAGATACCAGCAGCGACTGAAAGGGAAAAGAGCTTTAGATGGGGCTTTCATGGTGCCTTTCCATGTGTGTAACCACAGCAGTGGCTGTGCCCCCAGCCCTGCTGTTTTTGATGCTGCCTGGGAACGAGTCACCCTTTCCTTCTCCTCCTGCAGCCCTGGGGTGATGTGAGATGCACTCACAGAGCTCCTGCCTGTTCAGCTGGACACAAGAGGTCTTGCTTTAAGTTCTCTCTTGGTTAAAACCTCAGGACACAGGGTAAGCCCTTCTCCCTCAGAAACACTCCCTGAAACACTGTCTGCCCCTCCTGCCTTTGCCTGTTAGATCATCTCGCCTCCTCTGTTCTGCCTGTGGGCTGGAGCTGCTGAGCAAAATGTCAGGACCACACCAGTGCTGCCACCAGCCTCCGTAGGACACACTTGGATGATCCTGGATCCAGCTGGGAGTGCAGCTGTGTGGACCCAACAATCAGCCATGGCAACAGCACCCCAGCGTGGCCTTTCCCATCAGTGGCCACAGCAGCCAGGCAGGCAGGGCAGGGCAGGGCAGGGCAGGGCAGGGCAGGGCAGGGCAGGGCAGGATGCCATCCCTGACAACACTCCCTTCACCCAGGCTGAGGCTCCTTCCTGCTGCCACGCACTCACTCAGCCCCCTCCTGTCCCAAGTGTCAGCAGACAAAACTCACCCAGCCCAACCCACACTGCTATTTACCTTGAGTGTTAGATTCAAGATAGTTATTTAAAAAAACAAATTGACATTAACTGGTTATGAAGGGTAAATGTAAGACAAGGTGCATCCTTTGTCCTACATGCTAACTAGTGTAATGGCTTAGTCATAACCCTGAAAACACTTGTGGAGTCTGGAATTGAAACATATAAAACAGCTGTATCCCACCAGAAAGTGTCTGAAGATACAGCTTCTGAAAGAAGGGAAGGCAACAAGATTGCTAATTCTGTGAGCCATTTACACTCTCCAGCTCCAAGTCCCAGCACGTCTGTGCCTACAGAACACAACGGAAGAGTTAAAGTTTCCCTGTGTATTCCCGTAAACCTTCCAGCACTGAGCCAGGGGCTTTCCCTGGTGTCACACTCTGGATCTTCCCAACTCAAGAGCTGGAGTCACACGAAGCCCAGCTGGCTGCTGTGCTCAGATTCACACATGCTACATCAAAGCCTGCCTGACGTTTTCTTTGTGTTTTTAATCCATTTGTGTCTGCCTGGCGGACACCGGGAGGAGACGGCAGCCACCCCCAGCTCTGGGACCCTGCCGTGCTGTGACCCCTGGGGGCTGTGTGCAGCCAGCACCAGGCTGCTGCCATCCTGCACCAAGAGCATGAGCCCCATCCAGTCATCCCTGCGAGAGGAGCCCGGCCAGGAGCGGAGCTGCCTGCGCCCACCACCAGGAGAAGCCGCCGTGCCCGGTGGTGCCATGCCCCAGCGCCCGCATGCGGCCCCGTTAGCCTGGCACGCTGCTCTGCCTGCAGCCCGTTAGTCCCTCAGCACAGCCCCACCACCATGCAGCTGGGACACCAATAGTTACTTGTCATTGACATCTGCTGGGCTGGCAGCTGACCTTCCGTTTGTGACGCTACACGGGAATAAACAAGGGTTAGCAAGGGGGAAAACCAGAGCCAAACGAGTCTGGGGTTTGCTGATCCCTAAAGAGGGCAGCAGGAGGTCTTGTGCTCGAAGGATGTGCTGATGCCAGCCTGGCTGCACGGATCTGCTGCCTGCTCTGGCTTTAGGGAGCCACCTCCTCCCTGCAGAGCCAACCTTGGCAGTGCAATGGAGGCTGGCAGGATTCAGGTGCTGAACTGAGAAGGAAAGCTGCTGCTGGCTGAGCACCACTCCTGCTGCCACCACACAGCTCACACCCAGCTCTGCTCCACAGGTCACCCAGGAGAGGGGACCCACAGCCAGCCGCTTCTGTGACACCATTATCAGTGCTGGGATTGCCTTGTGCTCAATATCCAGCCCCAAGTGGAGCAGCAGCTCACCGAGGGATGGCAGGGATGCGTGTGCCGTTTTCATCCACAAAGTGCCCCCCTGCATTGAGAACCCAGCAGTGGTGCAGGGACATCAGGGCATGTCGGGCTGTGGTGGGGTTGTCCTTGCCATTCTGGCTGTCGGCGTTCTTCAGGGGAGAGAACTCATCCTCACGCAGCACCTCGTACACCACGAACTTCCTGGGGGAACACAGCGTGGGAGGCTCAGGTCTGGAATCTGTGGCTGAGCTGTGGCACAGCCCTCCCCCAGCCCACACCCACAGGCTGTTTTCACAGCCAGGCAGGAGGGAGGGGAGGGCCTGGCCTGTAGGGTCAGCAGATGTTCTGGCACAGGAGCAGGGCTCAGCCCAGCAAGAGGCACACAAAGGCCATCCCTCCAGCTGCCAGCCTGTCCCCATCCCCGGGCACTGCCAGTGGGCACACCCTGGAACAACCCCAGAGCTGCCCCAGGGAGAGCCAGCAGGCAGCCTGGACCCCATGGACAGCAAAGGACATACTTGGAAAACTGGAAGATGTCAAAGACAAACTTCTCCATCTTAATCCCATTGGGCTTCTCGGGTTGGATCAGCTGCCCTGTAGCGATGTCCACGTGTGGGATCTTCTTCTCAGCCACGTGGTGCTGCAGTTGTGGTTCGTAAGTGCTGTAACGGGCCAAGAAAGAGACGTCACTTGCCCAGGCAAGCCACGTCCCCAGCTCAGCCACTGCTGCAGCAGGACAGCTGCCCTGCTCTGACCCCAGCTGCCCCAAGGCACGGGCTGCTCGTCCCCACAGCAGCCAGGAGGGCCAGCCCCACATGCCTGTGCTCTGGGAGCAGCATCCACATATGGCCTGGAGAAACCTTATGTGAAGGAAGGGGCTGTGCAGAGAGGTGGGGTCAGCCCAGCTGTGCAGGGCCAGACACCGGGGGCCCCATCCCAGCACGCCTGGAGCTCAAGCAGCAGAAAGCAAGGCACAGGCAGCTCTGCCCAGCAGCAGCAGCACTCCTGTTCTGGCACTCCAGCAGCCCTTACTTGACCACATCTTTCAGGAAGGCAGTGGTGAAGTAGTGGTTGGCGATGTTGCCCGCGTTGAAGAGCAGCCGCCCGTCCGCGCCGCGCTGCTGGGCGGTGGCCAGGGAGATCTCGCTGTACTCCACCACCTGGTACACACCATCCACACGGCACACCACACCCACCGGCTCCGTGGGGTTGGTCTTCTCCACCACCTGCCCGAGGGAAGCACTGTCAGGGAAAGCACCCAAAGCCCCAGGCTTCAAACACACTCCCCTGTGAACAGCGGGCTCGGACCAGGCCTTTCCCTCTGCTGGGATGGGGATGCTGGAGCCCTCCCAGCTGCTTCTGGCACTGGGGACTGGAGGAAGCTGCGATGGCAGGGCCGGGTGACAGGTGTGAGACACGCCCAGAGGGCACAGCAGGATGTGGCACCAAGCCAACCTGCAGCTGGCAGCAGGCACGGATATTTTTAGCCAACTTGCTATGCATGCTGGCTCATCAGAGCCATCCCCCTGACCTTCCTCTCCTCCCTGCACCTCACACAGCTCCATCTGAGTGTGGGATACCCCAGCAAATCCCTACCCACCACTGTCACACAGAGTGGTGGCATGCAGCAGCGCAGGGCTTTCTCCTTTCTGCGTGCTAAAGTTTATTTCCTCTTTCATGCAGGCCAGGAGGAGAAACTGCCTTGCCTTTCTCAGCTTACCCTCTGAAAGCTGCAAGGCCAGTAAGTCCTTTCACCTGTTTGCCAGAGCCGTGCCCAATGCAAACAAAACCTCTGGCTGTCGAGCCAGTCTTTAAGTAAAGCTTGAAGTGTGCAATTCCCTATCCACAAGAAATGGGGCCGGGTTCAGCGTCAGCTGCACCCACCGTGTCCTGGTCTGGTGCCCAGGATGTCAGGCTGGGGACAGCTGGCAGCTTATGGCAAGGATCCTGTCTGCTTGTGCTACCCACAGCCATCCAGAAAAGAGCTGCCCAGCACCCAGGTGTGTGCCAGCCAGCTAAACAGGGCTCCCAAGGAGCCTCTTGCCTCAGGGGGACCTCCAAGCCCTGGGCCTGTCGGTGCCACATCCCTGTGCAAGGCAGAAGAGCAGTGCCAGGCATCCTCCAGGATGCCAGGGGCAGGCAGGACTATGCCAGGGGCAGGCAGGACTATGCCAGGGGCAGGCAGGACTATGCCAGGGGCAGGCAGGACTATGCCAGGGGCACGCAGGACTACGCCAGGGGCACGCAGGACTACGCCAGGGGCACGCAGGACTACGCCAGGGGCACGCAGGACTACGCCAGGGGCACGCAGGACTCTAGCAGCATGTGTTATTTCACCAGCGAGCTCCAGGTACTTAGTTATCCCTCCCGGTAGTGGCAAGCCAGCAAATGAAGGGTGTAAAGTCAGGGAAGCCAGGCAAGGAGCAGGACAGAGCCCACCCAGTTCTGCAGAAGCAGTGCCTGCCTACTCCTGAAACCATACCTTGGCCCCACAGTCTGCTCCCTTCTCCAAGCAGAACCCGATGAACCTGGGGTCAGCCACCTTCACCAGGATGTTGTCCACGCAGTAGACGTGGACGCTCTGCACTCCCCTCCGCTCCATGTCGTCCATGATGCCGTGTGAGCCCAGGGCCCGGTACAGGCCCCCGTTGCCATCTGCAGAGGGAACACACCCCTGGGGCTGCAGCAACACCCCACTGCCTGCCAGCCACCCACACTCATCCTCCTTCCCTGTGGGCTGATGTGGAAGGTCACCAGCCCAGCTGTGTCCCAGCCTGGTCCTCCCTGCCGAGACAGACACTCCCAGCCTGAGTCAGCCGCGGGCCAGGTCACAGTGAAGACTGCAGCTCCAAAAGCTGCTCCTCAGCACCACATCTCACCCCTGGCCACCAACCTGGTGCCATAGCGATCTTGCCCTTCTCCTCCAGCAGGATTTTCCCATCGAATCCCAGGGCAGGCAGCATGCCCTGCTGGAAGAAGATGACGTTCTCCTTCTTCAAGCCAAAATAGCGATGTTTCTGGAAGAACTCCTTGGTGGACTCCATGGTGCGGCCACTTGTCATGATGTACCTGTTGCAGAGTAAAAGACACCCATGAGCAGGGAGGAGGGGCAGGGTCTCACACCCCTCATCCCAAATGTGGAGAACACCCAGGAGAGGCTTTTCACCCCTCCACACTTAGGAGGATTTGACCTGCTGTGGTCCTACCACCTTGACAAGCCAATGAAAGGTTTCACCCTTCTTGCAACACGTTATCTCCAAAACTACACAACAGTGTGCATGGGACACCCAGCTGCAGTGGCCAGCTCCTGCCTTGTCCACAGAGCACCTCAGCAGCTTCCACCTTGCATGGACATGAAAGCCCCTCCCAAGGGCTGTGGGACTGAGTCTGACAACGTGGGACCTGACAGTGCCAGCCTTGAACCCCTCACTCTAAGGGGCTGTGCCCATTGCAAAGCATTGACACCAAGAGGGGCTATGCCAGTCTGTGGTCCTGGAGCTGCCGAGGGGCTCTGCATCAACCCAGGGGCTACCAAAGGGAACTGCACTAACC
>NW_015379264.1:94554-111429 GCF_001522545.3 Parus major | reverse complement strand
GGGCTACCAAAGGGAACTGCACTAACCCAGGGGATCGAGGGCTACCAAAGGGAACTGCACTAACCCAGGCTAGCCTCGGGCTGCCAAAGGGAACTGCACTAACCCAGGCTAGCCTCGGGCTGCCAAAGGGAACTGCACCAACCCAGGGGATCGCGGGCTGCTGACACCCAGAGGGCTGTGCCGGTCCCCCGGGCCCTGATGCAGCGGTGCCAGCCGGGCACTGTCAGTCCTGTCCCCCCGAGGCCGTGGCTCACCAGGGGATGTGGCAGGGAGTGCCGTGCTGCTCCTCCGCCATCTGCTGCAGCCGCCGCAGGCGCTGGGCCTGGAGGTGGAAGAGGGTCTTGCGGGAGGGCAGCCCCACGTCGCACATGCCCTTGGGGTAGGGGACGCCGAGGCGGGTGCCCTGCCCGCCGGCCAGCAGCAGCGCGGCCACGCGGCTCGCCGCGATCTCCGCCAGCCCTGAGGGAGCAGACACGCGTGGGGCCCGCCGCTCCGGCTGCCCGCCGCGCCGAGCCCCGCCGCCCCGCGCACCTACCGCGGCTCTCCCAGCGCGGCACCAGCCCGCGGTCGCGGGAGGCGCTGCCCAGCACATCCCGCGGCACCGGCTCCATGCGCGCATCCAGCCCCGCCGCCGCCGCCGCTCCCGCCCCGCCGCCGTCCCCGCGGGCGCGGCGGAAGAAGCGGTTGATCTCGGCCACGTCCATGTGGCACAGCTCGGCCGCCAGCGCCCGGCGGGCCGCGCCATCCAGCTCGGGCCAGAAGCGCAGCACATGGTCCTGGCCGCCCGCCGCCAGCCGCTCCCGCAGCGCCGCCACCTCCCGCTCCTCAACCCCGGCCGCCTCCATCCCGCCCGCCGCCGCGGGGCCGCCGCCCCCGCCGCTTTTATACCGCTCGCCGGCCAATGGCCGGGCCCCGCATCACGTGGTGGCGCCGCTCGCCCAATGGGAGCCGGGGGAGGGGCGGAACCGCCCGCCCCCCTCGCGGCGCCGCCGCCAATGGGAGCGGCCGCTGCGGGGGCGCGCGCCGCTGGCTGCCATGGCAACGCGCGCCACGTCAGCGCGCGGCCCCGGCGGGCACGGAGGGGACGGAAAAAGGCCAAATCCACCCCAAAAGGCGGCGGCGATCCCCGGGGAGGAGGAGTCAGCCCGGCCCGGCCTCGGGGCGTCAGCAGCGATGACACACGCGCCGCTCCTGCCGTCATCGGGGTGGCGCGGCATGCCGGAATGACAGAACGTGCCGGACTGCAAGGGAGCCCCAGGGGCAGCGAGTGCAGCTCCCGGCCCTGCACGGACACCGCCAGGAGCCGCCCCCGGTGCCGGCACGGGGCAGCGTCAGCGAGCTGCAGGCAAAGCACCGCTCCCCCGGCGGGGATTGTGCAAGCCCAGCCTCTCCCGGGCAGGCTGTGCGTCAGCAGCCGGCCCATGGAGGACAGACAGCAGCATGGGGAGCCCTCAGGACAGCCCCGGGCCCATGGAGAACACAGCATGGGGAGCATTCAGGACAGCCCCAGGCCCATGGAGGACAGACAGCAGCATGGGGAGCCCTCAGGACAGCCCCGGGCCCATGGAGAACACAGCATGGGGAGCCCTCAGGACAGCCCCGGGCTCATGGAGGACAGACAGCAGCATGGGGAGCATTCAGGACAGCCCCAGGCCCATGGAGGACACAGCATGGGGAGCATTCAGGACAGCCCCAGGCCCATGGAGGACACAGCATGGGGAGCATTCAGGACAGCCCCAGGCCCTTGGAGGACAGACAGCAGCATGGGGAGGGCTCAGGACAGCCCCAGGGCCATGGAGGACAGACAGCAGCATGGGGAGCCCTCAGGACAGGGGTCCTATGGAGGACACAGCATGGGGAGGGCTCAGGACAGCCCCGGGCCCATGGAGGACACAGCATGGGGAGCTCTCAGGAGAGCCCCAGGCCCATGGAGGACAGACAGCAGCATGGGGAGGGCTCAGGACAGGAGGCCCATGGAGGACACAGCATGGAGAGCACTCAGGACAGCCCCAGGCTGAGTAAACGGCGCTGCCGCAGGAAGCCGAGCCCCCAGTGACCGGGAGGGGACACGCTGGGCTCCGGCCAGGCACAGAGGGGTGCAATCAGAGGAAAGGGAAGACTTTTCTTAGTGTCTTAATGGGAGTTGTAACAGTACAGAAATAATAGGGTAAATCACTCTTACTGCTCCCTGGCTGGAACGCTGTTGGCGTGACTCAAAATGTATTCCAAGATGATTTCCCGTACACATGTGTGCTAAGAGGGGTGGAGTGGGGAAGCAGAGTGGAGACAGCACATCCAGGCTCTGTGGAAATCCAGACAGGGAGGGTACTTTGCAGGTGATACTTTCCAGGGGTCCTTTGTGTATCAGGTCAGCCACAGGAGACAGAGATGTCCTGCTGCTGAGCCAACAGCTGTGGTGAAATCCCCCTCCGTAGATGAACCTGCTTCGTTAAAGCCCAATAATAATGTTAACAGCCCCCTCCATCCCACAGTTCCCCGCCTCCAAGCTACAACCACCCCTCACTGGAACTGGAAGGGGTTGTGACAGCCACGGTCACCAAGCACAAATGCCAGCGCTGCCACGGCTGGGTCCAGTCCTGTGTCCCCAGACCGAGGTCCTGGCGCTCAGTGACAGAGAACTTGCTCAGTTATGTGACATTTCAGTGTCCCACAAGAAGGGCACGCTGCACAACCACGTCGTACTGAAGCGTTGTTTATTGATCACCTGTATCAAGCACACATCTGCTCGGCAACGGTGCGTGACGGGATACAACAGTTGACATCGAACCCCAAGGGAGGCACGTGGTTACAGGATCCGGCACAGCACGAGGAGGTGTACTGAACCCTCTGGAAACAGCCTGGCTACAACACGGTGCTCAGGCTATGTTGTTACGAGGCTCAAGAGCAGTGAGAATAAAATTAGGAATACAGCTAAGACTGGAGCTGACTTGTGCTTTGGCCAGTGATTTAAACACCAGTTCCCCTGCGAATAGGGTATGTAGGTTGGTGCTACACCGAGGGTTATTGGGGGGGAGCAGCACAGACCAGGAAACCCAGCGAGCATCTGAGTGGAAAGCCTCAACACTCGTGCACCTCAAGCAGGCAGTAATCCCGAGATGAGGAAAGCCAGGCCCATCCCAGACACACCACGACAGATGTCTTAGACTGAATCGCCATGCACACTTCAGATACAATCCAGAGTTAAGGAACTCAAAGGTTTCAGCAGGGCTAAAACTTATGCCAAGACACCAAGAGGTCACTGAAACACCAGAGTGAGCTTCATCTTGATAGAAAAAGTCTTGGAAGGCAGAGGGTGAGGAATAACAATACAATGCTTCTAAACCTCCCTGTACCCCAGAGCCTGCAGAAGGGTGGATCCAGTGACAGGACAGAGATCAACATCTTCAACTCTTGCCAGGAGGAATATAAAGAAAAGCAGCTTTGGGGTTTTTACCCAGCTCAGTGTTCAAGCCTGGTCAATGAGCATCTGAAGAAAAATGTCTGGTAGCAGGAGTTTGCATCGTGAGGATTTATTTAGCCGCTCTTAAAGAAGCTGAACAAAACCTCAGCCAAACTCTGCTGGAAGAGCTGCCATGCTGCAGGAACAGGCTGTAGCTCCTCTATGAACATCAATCCTGGCACAGCTCTATCTTTAGTTGAAAGAATTCTGACTGAAAAAGTCATGCTTGAAAGATGACAGAGCAGCTCACAGTCCTCGACAAATGCATGTGAGAACCTTAAACACATTTTAGTTCCGTACCTGCATCCCAGCATGTCCCTGTCCCAGTGCTGCTGTAGGTGACAGACCTCACACCCTGCACCCAGGGGAGCTGGCACTCAGCAGGGCAGGAGCTCTGGGGGCTGCTCCTGCCAGCTCAGTGCTGCTGACACTCAACATCTGCAGGCCTGCACCAAAGTGCTTTGAGCGCTGGCTCATCCCACAGGGACAGCAGTATCACAGAGCTGAGGAGGTCAGCCAAGACCCAGCCACGCTTTAAACACTGCTCTCCACTCAGGAAAAACCCTCACCCAGTTCATCATTCAATTCCTCCCAGACTAAAAGGTGCTTCACCAAAAGGACAGTTCAGCTAAAAGCAATGAATCACACACCCCATCTATGCAAAGGCTGCTGAACAACTATGTACACCAAAGTAGCATCATTCCCAGAAAAATCTGATCAGCAAATCACACCTTAAAACTCATTGTGGGATTTTATTTTTTTTATCTTTCCCCTGGCAAGCCCACCATCTCAAAGGCAACAGAAGAATTCAGAGATTGGTCCTTTCTGAGGGAGTTTGGTACAGGCCACAGTAGACAGGACTATACACCAGCACAGAGAGCAACTCAGACTCATGAAATGCTACAGACATTGGATCTCCTGACACACCACGCACAGGGCAAAAAATCAACAGGAACTTTTTAAGTGCAGGATTCCAGCAAGTCCAGCATCAGCAAGATGCAAATGCTAAACTGCAAGGTAATTCAGGTATTATTCCAAGGAAGGTCAGGGATGGTTCAGGCAGCTGTCCCCAAGCATTTCATCTGAAGAATTCAGGAGGGCTTTCCTCCTCACTGAAACTGGGACCAAGACCACAAGCCAGAATACACTGGTGACTCTCTCTAAGCAGGGCTGTTTCACACTGTACCCAACAGGAGCAGAGTGCCCACCCTGTTGGGAGAGGCTCTGCTGGGTGCATGGGTCTGGAAATCCCTGGGAAACAGCCTGTGCCTGCCCCCTGGCAGCAGCTGACTGGAGCCACGGGAGCAGAGCGCGCTTTGGGGGGAAGTGATGCTGCTCACCACAGTGTCTTCCCCAAAGGCACGTGGCTGTTGTCCCTGACACTGTGAAAGACCTTCTCCTGGCCAGTCCAGTCTGATGACTGATTAAGCCCTTTCTGTACAGGATCTCAGATTGCCTCAAGCCCTTTTTGTAACCTATGAAGGACCAAAAGTGTCAGTGCTTCTAATCTACAAGTCTTAATGGGTTAATGCAAAACCAAAACGCACAACACAGAAAAGCCAAGCGTGGGACCTACAACGGACAAATATTTGCTCTTGTAAGACTCCCAAGGCAGGAGTCCTGCTGTGCCACAAAGAATACTGTGTGCTGTAGCACTCCTTTCCAAAAATATCGCTGAAAAGACGCTTACATATCACAGATGATTTGGCATCAGAGCTAGGGAGCATCAGTGCCAGCACAGGGCATGTGCTAGAAAGATGAATCCACATGGCACGGTTTTCACATCTACTCAGGCTACAAAGTGCTTACAGGTTGTGTTGGGACTGAGGCTGGCACTGCTCTGACCAGGTCTCCACCATCAGTCCCGGCCCACCCCAGGCACACAAGCAAGCTCAGCTCCCCACAGGCAGCATCATCCACACCTCACTGCCCAGCCCAGCATCAGCTGCATGGCTCTGCTCAGGTCACTATGTCAGGGTAACCCCACAGGCTCAGCAGATCCAATTTCATTGCCTCCCTCTGCTCTGTGTGAGGAGAAGACTCAAAAGTCCTCCTGGTCTGGTTTAGAGAGGATGGTGTTTCTGCTTCTTTATTTATAATAGGTATCAACAAAAAGCAGGCAAGCCTTCTTCTTCCTCCCCCAGCACTGGGGAGGAGTACCTGCGTTATAGGAAAGCTTAACAAAGAAATCCTCTCCCCAGAGCCAAGCCCAGAGCCAGGGCCAAGGCTTTGGTCTCACTTCCAATCAGCAAGAAGCCCTTTCCAGGATCTGCTCGGCCTCCCGGGCTCCCCGTGTCCCCACTGCTGCCAGCCCGGGCAGAGCCACACCCCCTGTAAATGAGCAAGCACAGCACACACACAAGCACACGCTGAAAGCGTCCCACCCTCCTCAGCACATCACAAAGCAGCAGTAAAGTTTCAAAGCCCATTCAAGTCCTTTGCATCCTCAGCACATCACAAAGCAGCAGTAAAGTTTCAAAGCCCATTCAAGTCCTTTGCACCTCTCCTTCACAGATGACTTCAGGGCTAGGAAGCTCTTTTGCACATTCAACATGTGAGGAAGAGGAGCAAGACAGCTCTCCTGATTGTTGCTACTGCCTACAGCAAGTTTTGGTACAGATATCCTCTCTTATAGGCACTCAGCGGGTAAAACGTAGCCACAACAAACTTGCCATCAAAAATCTTTCCAGTCAGCATTTTTTGGGCAGCTTTGGAATCACCAGCATTTGCATATTCAACAAAGACCTGAAAGAGAGAGAGAAGTAGGATTTGCAGTGCACCATGCCACTTGCCACCTCCCACCCCTGCAATGGGGGAAACCATTCCTAAGCAAATTATTCCCCTCCATCCTTGGCTGAGCAGAGAGCACTGGAGCTAAGAGTTGAGTCTCTAAACTGGGATTTTCTGCTTCTTGGTAAGGTGGGAGAAAGTATGCTGCTGGTCTACACCCTCAACAATTCCTCTCCCACCAACTGGCTTCTCCCCTTCATTCCTTCCATCCTTCCACCTCCCAGGTTAGGTAACCTTACATAACCAGAAGGAACCTGTGCTGTCCTTCAAAACAGCCATTTATTTTTAGCACTGCCATCAGCCAGATTTCCAGGCACTGAGCAGCAGTCCTGCAGCACGTGGAATGTACGTGGGAACACACAGCTCCTTCCCTGCATTCACTTACTTGGCCTTTACCAGGATTCTCCTTTGGGATAAGCAAGGAAACCACCGCCCCGTATTTCTGACACTCCTCCCTTATGTCTTCCAGGATATCTGGGAAAGGAAAGAGCTGGTTGTCTTTCACTTTGCAAACTAGGGTGAGCCAAGAGACAAGTGAAGGAGAGATGAACACAGCAAGAACACCTGGACAACAAACATTCCTTTCCACTCAATTTAAAATAAACACAGCAGAAGCTGACACTGCTTAGTGGCCACATAATGAGATGGAAGTGCCTGAACTGAGGCTCAGGAACAGAGACCTGCAGGCAGTGAACCTCCAGCAGCAGGTTCCAGTAGCTAAAACATTGTGGATTTAGGAGTGCCTGATGTGGCACTTGGAGAAGGGGAACTAAAGGAGCTGGCACAAACCCTTCTTTGTGTGAGCAGAACTCAGCCTTTCAGCTTGTGTCCCCAGAGCTCTCTCGTTTGTGCTGCTCACAAGGATTTGACAGCAAGAGAAATGCAAATCCCACCACCACGCCTGCCATGCACCAGGATGGCAGTGAGGTAACTCAGTTCCAGTGAGACACTTTAGTTCTCTGCTGAGATCCTGGATAAGTTCATTAGCAAATTTTTAAGGATCTGTGCTATTGGGCTTCAGAGTCCTGTACATATCCAGCAGAAGCACAAACACCTTGTGAATTTGGTGGGCATCTAACCAAAGAAGAAATTTTATTTATTTATTTATGTTAAATCTGTGATCCTTCAAGAATTCCCTACAAGCTCTGCTTTGTCTCTCAGTCTATTCTCTGTTGGTGCAGTTGACCCCTTGCAACCAAAGCTCAGCTGGGCACTCCATTTGCTGTTCTTGTGCCCATTAACTGCTCACCTGCCTGCTCTCACATCCCCAGAGCCACAGAAAACAGAGGCTGTAAGACAACACTGCTGTAAGGAAATTGCACCTACCTTCATACTCTTCTTCACACTGCAGAGAAGCATCACTTAGAACATTTAGCAGCCTCAGCACAGGTGTGGGGAGCATCACCAGATCTTCAATATGGGGAGCTGTTTGACACCCACAGAATTAAAGAAACAATGTCAAAGGAACAAGCAAACAGGAAGCTGACTCAATATGCACTGTGATACTCAAGCACTTACTCCTCTTTGCAGTAGTTTTGCTTCCCTCCACTATTTACTGCATTTATAGTCAGAAATCTCCATTCCTATCTTATCTTTACTTGGACTCTTCCAAAGGGTTCAGCGCACTCTGCAATTATTCTGAGGCCAGCATCTGAAATTGCTTTTCAAATTAAGGCTAGAATTGTGTCTGCTTAGCCCAGTCTCAGAAACTGATGTGACCTCAAGAACCATGCTGATTGAACAAAGTACCCCATCTACATGGAGATGTGAGAAGATCAAAGGAATACTCTGCAACTGCCTCTCCCATCACTGCTCCCAGACAGGCTGAAAACAGGCTGGCCAGCTTCCCTAATTCAGCTGTTCTCAGATCTCCTTAGAATATCTTTTAGATCTTCCCTGAACACCATATAAACCCTCCTCCCCCCAAAATCCAACTGCAATCCACTGCTTTGAAGACCACCATTCTTAAGCTACTTGAACAGTGCAGTGCTGTAGAATCAGGCACAGCCACAAGGTGTGTGAGCAGTGATCCTGTGAAGATTCCCAGGAGCAGAAATAAAACCCTTTGGGTGCTGGACATGGGGCCCTTGGCTCTAGAAAACAAGCAGCTCCAGGATGGCCTGGAGCAGGGCAGCATAGATGCCACTGTGGGAGAAGACAACAGTCAAGGAGAAAAGGCCAATGAAAGCTGGGAGAGTCACGTTCTGAGGATAATCAGTCCTCTGGAAACTCAAAACCACAGGGACAGTGTCCCTTCTGCAGGAAAAAATGCTTGATTTTGTGTTCCTGTACACTAGTGACAGGCCATTACTGGATTTAAGATCTGGGCACCCAAGTTGCAGTACTTGGAGAGTGTTAATGTGTTTATTTGTTTTGGCAGCTACAGCAGCTGAACACAATAGCAGGACCTCACAGCTCTGCCACTTGACAGTGAGGGGAGAGAAAAGGGAAATGGCTTCATGTCTCCAGTCTGAGCCTTCTGACCAGGGCTGCAAAGTGAGCTGTTATTTCCTAGGAAATACGTTTCCCAGCTAAGCTCACAGTGCCTGTGGGGGAGCTGACATCTCTGCCAGGCACAGTCAGATGTTGATCTCACAGTGCAAGAAGAGATGCAAGGCAAGCACAGATGCTGTAAATCTCCTGCCTGTCATGGAAGAGCCCTTATGAAAAGCTCAGTGAAAGGCCTTATCAGTACAGATGATGCCCAGACAGCTCTCAGGGACAGCCCTTTGAGGAAAGGCATGTTCCAGCTCCTACTGCACCTCTAGGACTATTCTTCCATAGGACTATTTGTAACCAAATATTATTGGTCAGATGATCAGATGAACTGAAGACTGAAAGAACATTTAAGTGTCACCATGGTCTTATATGCCACCTCTTTTATTTGCAGAATCATAGACTTGTTTAGATTGGAAAAGACCTTTTAAATGATGAACTCCAACCTGGCATGGCCAAGCCCACCACTAAACAATGTTCCCAGGTACCACATCTACACATTTTTAATGGGCACAGTGACTCCACCACTTCCCTGGGCAGGCTGTTCCAATGTTTGACAATCCTTTTGCTGAAGAAATTTCTCCTAAGAACCAATCTAAACCTCCTCTGGTGCAACCTGAGGCTGTTTCTTCTTCGTCCTGTCACTTGCTACCTGGGAGAAAAGACAGACACTAAAGTAAACCTGTCCTTCATTTCACATGTCTTTTTCTAGAGAGGGAGACAAACCAACCCCTAGAACTCAGAGACACCTGGTCTCCTTGTGCCCAAGTGACAAATACATTTCTGGCAATCCCCCTCTGCCCTAGGAGGCACTTTCTGCCCAGCTCCTCTGCTCCTCTGCAAATGCCAGGTGACACCAACCACACTGACAGCACAGGAAAGGACTGGATGAACTGGAAAGACAAGACTTAGCTGTAAATGACAAGGAAAGCTATTCTCAGCTGTCTTTGCTCTAAACAGAAAAGCCGTGTCCAAGTGAAAGGCAATGCCAGATCATTTTCTGACTTGCTGGGAAAGCAGCAGTAAATGCTTCTTTGTGCAGACAAGCGTATGTGCAAGTCTGGCAAAGAAAAGAAGCAGCAAAGAGACCTCAGAAAAATGGAAGCTGTTATATAAACTCGGAGCAGTAGCCACAGAAGCACCTTCCTTGGTACACTTAGAGGTCTGTGTGTTTAAAACCAGCCCAGAAAGCACTGCCAACATACAATTCCCTCTGCTCCAAAGCACTGCTGGCTGCAAGGCTCAGCCAGGGAAGGCAGCTTTGATTAGAACAGCTTCTGAGACACAAGTGAAGTTTGAACACAGGAATGAGTTTGTTACCTTTGCCTAACATACAGAAATATCAGAATCTATAAGGAGCAATACTTAACAATGTTTGCTGCAAGGTAACCAAGGAGCTTAAGAAAAGCAGGGCCAAGATTCAAGGGGAAATGCTAGCTCAGCCTGAAGCATTAATTTATGCAGCAGAACACCTCACTGCTGCTCTTGAGAGCAGACAAGCTCTGGAGAATGCTACTGAGTTGCATTTGGAAGAGAACACAGGGACTGACACAAACAGGGAGGTGTTAGCCCACCTTTGCTGACTGCCTGCAAAGCACATGGGGAGATCTTGAGGAAAGACATTAAAATAAATTTAATCAAATTAAAAGACATTGCATTAAATCAAAGGGACAGCACCAGATGAGAGTGCCATCTGTCCATGGCCTGCCACTGTAGGCCAGTCCCTGCAGAAACAGGCTCACACCACAGACACACTGGGACTATGTGACCTGTGCAGAGGCAGCAGCAGATGCCATCCCCAGCCACTGCCCAAGGAGTTCACATTCCTGGTGATTTCTGAACTGGGAAACACTTGCTGTAAGAAAACCCACCCACTCACCATAAACAGCACTGCACTCTTCAAAAGCACCTCAACAGCCAGAATGTTAGGTAAATATCCTGGTTATTTCTGTGTCCTCAGATGAATGCTGCTGCCAGTACACTCTTGGGGGCAGACTTTAATCAGAGTCCAGCTAGGAAAAAGGGACAGCCTGTGGGGCTGGAGGAGTAGGGCAGCTCTGAGAGCACAGGCATCACTCTGACCTCCCTCCTGTGGTGCCATGGAGAGCTGGCAAGTGGCACTGAGGAGCAGCAATGAGACCAGACCAAGAAACAACAGTTAATTGCCCTCTGTGCTGCTTCCAGGACATGCTGAGAGAATCCTGAGCAGGGGCCACAGCTTACCAAAGGGAATGCTGAAGAATGGGCTGCATAAAGCCTTCTCAGCAGAGGCTCGTTTTCCTTGGTCACAATGAAGCATGCTGCAAGAGAAGACACTTTATGTTCATGCATGCCACATTCCTGCACTGACACATCCCACTCAGGCAGAAGTTAGCACAGAGGAACACCCTAACTTCGGGGTGGTTATGGTACAAGGAGAAGAGTGGGACAGCTGAAGGATGCATTTTGGGTAGATGGCAAAGCAAGCTTTCCTTCTTGATGTCTCTCAGCACCAAATAATGGAAATTGCTCACTTACAAGCCTACAAGGAACACAGCATGTTCCACATCCTCAGGCCATTCATCCCATGTTTCAGGCATACATGCAGTCTTATGAGAGTGATCACACACTGATCTCTTCACAGATAGGATTCAAAGCAGCTAATAACCCAGAGCATGCCTGAGAATATCCCTAACTTGGCTTTACCAGGGGCTCCCAATGCTATTTCTGCCAAGTTGTGTCCTCATTCCCTCTGTAGCCTCAGAGCACAGTCACAGGACAGTGAAAACAATCCCCCTTGGCAGACTCCTCAGGAGAGCTGCAAAAGTGCCTTTGAATCTTGGCAGCAGTGGAGAGCAGCACTTTCTGCCCCCTCCCTCATTTTTATGGTAAGAATCTCCAAAAGCAGCAAAATCTGCAGTTTTCTCCAAATACAATCTGCTGCCAGTGCAAAGCACTGAAACAGCAAATGATCAGCATCATGACTGATACTCTCTCTGTGCTTACTCCAAACTGTGCCAAAATCTGAGGAACTGAAGCATCTCTGCTAATGCTTGCACTTGTTACCAGCAGAGTGGGAGATTAAAAAAAAATTAAAAAAAAAAGAAAAGGAAGTGTTAGGTGTGAGCTCTGAGCTGCTAAGAGCAAGGCTTGTCTTTGCAGAGCACATCTTTAAGCAACAGTTATGAATTATGTGACAGTACCTTTTGATAAGGTCTCTGAGGTGATAAGCTGGAATGGCTGAATTAACCACCCCCTCACTGGAAAATATGCGATCGATGATGGCAGAACTGTTTGTCTGGAAAGAAAGAAACAGTGGTTAGGGAGGTAAAAACCAGACTGAGCCAAGCTTGCAACATCTGATGGCTTTCCAGAGTGGATGCAGAGGGCTGTGCTTCTCTGGGCTTTTGTGAGAGATCCCCAATGCCCAAGCCTCACATGTTAAACTAGCAGGCTCACATCAAATTCACTTTTTCCCATTTGCCAGCAAAAGCTGGATATTCCCACGTGTGGGAAACTTCTCTGTTACTGTGGAGATCGTGGTGCTGAAAGGATACTCTTTCTGGGAAGGGGAACACAGAAAGTTACTTCACACAGAACAGAGGTCAGGCTCCAAGGCTCACAATACAGAGCTTTCCCCTTCTCAGGATACAGACTTACAAGAAGAAATTACCCCAAATCACAGCTAACATTACACTAAACCCAGCAAATAATTCCTCTGTCACTGTGCTGCTGAACTAGCTGACAGCCATCAGCCACTGACTTTGTTCTTCCTCCTATGCCACAACTACAGCCAGCACAGTTTGCTCACCCAATGTAGGCAAGGCACAGGCTCCAAACAGAGACTTCTGGAACACTCCTATTTCAGTAACCTGAACACAAGGAGCATTCAGACATGCCAGTCCCACGGGGAAGGTAGGTCTTTAAGGCTCAGGAATCTTAATTCTCAAGGCAATAGGATTACATAAACATCCTGGAAACACAACCTAGTTGCCAGGTGCTGCCTCACAAATCCAGATTATGAACAAGAAGCAGAAGGATTCATTTGGTGCAAGCAAGAGCTGTCTCACCTTCCATTCCTGAGATTGGACTGTATGTTTCAGTTTCATTCCTGAGAACATTTCCAGTAAAACGATTCCCAGACTCCACAGATCCACAGCAGAGGTGCACTCTGTCTCACTCTGGAGCCCTGCCTGTGCCAGGCAGTTCTGCAGTTCTGCCTCTGGAGCCCGATACCCGTCTGTTTGAATGTATTTCACATCCTACAGGAGACCAAGCACACAGAAAAAGTTGATTTTCCACACTCAGGTTCTCCACTCTATCCTTAAATCAGTTCTGATATCCTTCCACAGGGGTCCCCAAAACACCATTGCTAAATTGACAGAAAGCTTTGTAGAGCCAGCTGTGCAAGGCAGGCAGTTCACCTCCCCATACTGCTGTGCTGAGGGAACAGCAGGACTGTCTGGAAGAAAAACATCTCCCAGCAAAACAGCACTACCATCTGACCTCAGCCAGACAGCACTGCTGGGAGGAGGGGGCTGGATGTCCCTGTGCACTGGCCCTTTAACCTCTCCCACATGCACACCATGCTAGAAATTTTGGGCTAAGGGCTGAGCAGCCACAGTTCTCTCCCACATCACCTGCCTGAGAGCACAGACAGCCCTGTCTGAGCACTGAGCATCACGAGCTGCTGCCATTATCCAGGTGCTGATGTTCTCTGGAAGCAGGCAGCTAAAATGCTCAGACAAGGAAATCATCAAAGGCACTTCCCATGCACCTCTCCCATCTCCCCTTGAAGCCTCAAGTGCTGCAGCAATCAGTACCTGCCCAGCTGCCAGGGCTGCCTGCTCCAAAGAACACAGGGAATTGGAGAATCACACAAGTACTGGCTGGAGGGGCTGCTCTGAAGGCTCCAGGCAATACCTGCTCAGTCAGATGTGCCTTTGTCAGCCAAGTTTTCTCAGTGTCCAAAGACAAACTGCATGCTGGCCTTTTTAACACGTGGGGGCTTATTTTAGATACACTGATGCAACTCCAGGAATGACAGAAGAATATGCAAGCCTACTTCCTCCTGGATAAGGCACAGGATTAGGAATTCTCACCAGGAGAATATACTCAGACCAAGATTATGTGGTTCCCTGACTGAAAATAAAGTTTACAGAAGACATCTTCCAGCAACAGAGCTCAAAAGTGGTTTATGAGCTTAAGAATGATACACAAACTGCTCACCCATGTCCCTGCTGCTATCAGTGGGGAGCAGAACCTCCAGCATGGCAATAGCAGCAGCTTGGCAGGCCCCCAGACAACATTTACAGATAGAGAAAGCACTGTGGTCAGTGGCACCAGCAAAAAGAGCGAGGAGGAATTTCACTCCTACCACCTAAAGCATTTTGAGAGCTGTAAGTGGGTGAGACCTTGCTCTGTGTACAACCATTCCCTGTTACACAGCAATAGCAGGAAATTCTGTGTAAGGATAAGCTTGGCAGGGCTGTCATAAATAAAAGTAGCGTGGTCTTGGACTGAGATAAGGAAATTATGCACAAAGGCTGTGGCCCAAGGCAGGGGTGGGGACGGCACACTGGTACCTGGTGCATATTCAAAACAAGGTCACAAGGTTCACCCATACAACCAGTGTGTTTCTGAGAAAGGGCAAAGGAAACTCAGCCCAAAGAAAGCAGACTGGAAGAAACCATGGAAGCAAATAAAACACCCCATCAACTATTATGAGGCAACTCACACAGCAAGCAGCAAAACACAGACCTGAATTAAATAAAAATATCTGCATTAGACACAGGACACCAGGAGAGTGTATTTTGCTGATAGACAGCAACAGATTACCACCAGAAACTCAGCCAAGAATGTGGGAGAACTGAAGACAACACGGGGGAGTTAAGAAGTCCAAACATTAAAAGCAACTCCTGTACCAAAGAATTCAGAGAGAGGTCACCCACACAACCCTCTGACACTCACAATCAGTGGGCTGCACTGTCAGTACCAGGTAAACCAGTAAAAAAGTACATAAATTTAAAACTGCTAAGTGAGTAAAGTGCGTGGAATAGGGACAAACCAGGACACTGTAGGAAGGCACAGAAAAATTTACCATCCATCACCCAGTGATTAAAGGCAAGTGTGCTACAAGGTTACCTGATGGGAAAGCTTTACTGAGATTCCTCACAGGCTGCTAGTGAGAGAGGGAGGAGTGAAAGGAAGCTCTCTGCTTCCATCAGAAGCCATGGAAAAGAACAGAATGGACAAGGACAAACAACTCAGTATCCTCAAAGCAAAAATGACAGCAAGAAGACTGAGCAGGAGACCAGCAAATGGGACAGAGAGGAGAACAGGCAGAGATTGTCTGTGTCAGTAAAGAACACACACTGCCCACCCAGGACCAGACTATGGATTTGTGTGGGAAATAAACATCCAGACTTCCTGAGGAAGAGAGGCTGCTGAAGATAGGGTGAAAGTAAAGGCGAGCACAAGGACGCTGCCAGAGATAACACTCTTGGCTGGGGAGGCTGATGGCAAAGCCTGGATTACTACTACACATAATAAGGGATGATAAAAAGGAATTCTGCATCTCTGGGTGCTCCCACTCATCTGACCACATGAAAACTAGCAAACTTTCCAGGAAGCTGAGACACTACTTCTCTCAGTGCATCATTAACATTGGAATTTGTAACACAAAGACTAAGACATCAACAGAAACCAGAGACATGCAAGGAGAATGGGAACACAGCTTTGGTGTCTGAGGCAGACAACATTTTAACCTTTTCAAGTAAACCCTCAGCACCAGCTCAGCTCCTGCTCTGATCAGCCCACTTGGAAAACATCACAGGGCCACACAACTCAACACAGAGCCATCTGCCTCAAGAGTAGCACATTCCAAACCTGATTCCCCTCCTTGAAGCTAAGTCCAAAGTCAATGAGCTTAAAGCACTCCTCCTCTGCGCTCCACAGGATGTTTCGTGGCTTGAGGTCTGCGTGCACGTAGCCTTTGTGGTGCAGGAAAGCCAGGGCCTCCAGGACATCTCGGGCGCAGTGCTGGATCATCCACATGGAGCAGCCCTGGTTGCTGGAGTGCAGCAGCAGCTCAGACACGCTGATGTCCAGCAGCTCCAGCAGCAGACAGCGAGACGGGCCGTTGGCAGAGTAGTGGTTGGTGAACACGCCGTAGAGCGTCACTACAACGAGACACGGGGACAGGTAAGGAGCGCGTGGCCAGCACCTCCCACGCTGCACACCACAAAAGCTGTGGCAGGCAGCTCAGATGTTTTTGGAACGGGTGATGTTCAGAGAGACGGAGAACCAGGGAGGAAGCAGCAAGGGAAAACCAGCCATGTCACCCCTAGGAGCTCTGGACAGGCTGGTCTCACAACACTCCCCAGGCTCTGCTGAGGTGACAGGGCCGAGCACTCCTGCTCAGGACAGTCCCTGCAGCATGGACAAGCACATCCCAATGGGCAAACTGGACAAAGGGCCACTCTTTAGAGACGAGTCAACCTCATCCCGGGACAAACTCTGCAGATGGGGGACCCATGTGCTGTGTGGGCATCTAGGCACACTATGGCATTAAAAACCATTTCACAGCGACAAAAAGTTATCAATGACGGGTGAACTTCGGCACTTCCCGCAATCACCTCTGACACACAGGCTTCCTCCCTTCCCAGGCTCATTCCCACCCACGAAGGCAGCCCAGAAGCTGCAGCCCGGTGGGAACACATTGCGCCACTGCTGTCCCGCAGTGAACACAGTCCTGGCCGGGGCTCTGGCACCCTGCCCAAAGGAGGCTCCGGGGTGCCCTGCCCGCAGTGACCCGCCCTGCCCGTCTCCCTGCGGGATGTCACCTGCAGATCCCCCACCCGGGAGCACCCGCTGCAGGGAAGCTGCTCCGGGGTGCCCAGGCTCGGAGCCCCCCAGTCCGCCCCAGGGGTGCCAATCCCAGCGGCACATCGGCCTGGGCTGTATTCCCAAAGGCGCCGGAGCTCCCTTCCCTGCCTGAAAGGGTGGCTTGGAGACACGGGTTTGGCAGGGGGAGGCAGCGCTGGGGGGACAGAGGGTGCCCGGGAAGGGCTGTCTGGGGTCGGGGAGGGCGCAGGGGTGCGGGGGTGCCGTTACCGATGTTGCGGTGCCCGCGGAGCTGCTCGAGCGCG
>NW_015379264.1:84482-93581 GCF_001522545.3 Parus major | reverse complement strand
GCACCCTCAGTCCTCCTGGGGCTCGCCCGCCCTCAGCCAAACACCAGCCAGGGCTCCCGTCCCCTCAGTGCCAGGGCGGCCACGTTCTCCAGCCCAAACTCCCCCTCTGCCCCTGACTCCCCACCACGATGGCGACAGGGTCCTGCAGGGTGTCCTCTCCCATCAAGGGAATGCCACACATCAGTGGGTAAAAAAGAAAAAGAAAATTTATTGTGCAATCTGCATCTCTTGTCCCAAACCAATACACACAAGCACGCTGACAACATAAATAAAGGGACTGGGCCGGCTGTAAGTGACGGCCCTCCCTTAAGGGGAAGAAGGTTCCCTTGGGATCACAGTGATGGAAGATGCTGGTTCTTCAGAGGGGGCTACAAGCTGTTTCCATCAACACCTACCCTGCAGTGCAGAGCTGGGCAGCACACACCCCCTGTATCTGCGGGTGGATGCACAGCGTGATCACATTGTCACAGGGTGTGAGACACCTCAGCACTGAACACGGGCTCTGTGCAGCTCTGCATCCCCTCTCACTCTTGAGCAGGGCTTTCCCAGAGCTGAGAGCTGCAGGGCCCCAGAGCCACCATGGATGGCATCACTGCTCCAACGGCAAGGACACGGGTGGCTGCTTCCAGGGCAATGGGATCCATGCTCACAGCTTCCTTCCTTCAGTGGGACAGCGTGGCTTTGGGTGCTGGAAGCTTCAGCCCAACCACCCTGAGTAGCCCAGGAGCTGTGAGCAGGCCTATCCACGAGCTCCTGGGCTCCTCCAACCCGACCCGGGGCCAAGTTCCATCTCACAGCTGCTTCCTTGCACTGGCACAGGCTGGCTAACCCCTCCTGTAATCCGTGGCAAAACACTCATACAGCAGAATCAGAGGACTGCACTGGCTTTGTGTCCAGTCTCACAGAGACCACTGTCCCAGGAAATAAAGGGGAGCAGTGACACTGGCCCACATGGAGAGGGCTGCCTGCCTGGACAGTTCTGTCCATGATGGCTGGGACGAGACCAGGAAGCAAGCAGGAGCTGGAAGGGGGTCTCACAGAGAGCTCAGCCCCCTGCCAGAGCCTCTGGCCAGCAGCTGTGCAGTCCCAGCTGCCCAGCCCTGTGCCCTGCCAGAGCTCAGGTCTGCAAGGAGATGGCACTCAGCAGAGTAACACCACGATTCCAGCACCTGGAGAAGGCCCTGGACACATCTGCTGTCCTGGCTCGCTGGCACCAGGCACTAGGGCTGGGTGAGCCTGCTGCTACCCCAGCATGGGGAATCCCAGCAAGCACATGACATAAGCTGGGAAATCCTCTGGACCAAGGCAGCCAGTGCAGACACAGAGGAGTGTGTGGTGCTTGTGGGATGCTCACAGGATGCTCAGAGCTGATGGGTTTGGGGCAGGCTGGCATTTCTACCCCCACACACCCCCTTGGTCCCCAGCTCAGCAAGGCTCCTGGCAGCAGACAGGGTGGCAGTGGCACTGTGGCAGGACAGGAGCTTGGCACTGACCAGGGTGAATAGGCCCAGAATGGGACTGCAGGAGCCATGGCGAGACAGGCCGTGCCCCTCCTGGGAATTTGGGGAGAAGTGGGTTGTCATGGCTCCCCAGAGCCCACACCAGGCACCAATGGCTCCTTCCACCCCGAGGCTTCCCCCTTTCCAAAATAATCACCCCAGAAAAGGCAAGTGGCAGCAAGAGACAAGTCTGGGAGAGCCAGCCCCCACGGTGCCCGTGTCACAGCTACCCACTGCTACTCAAAGGACAGTAGGTCAGGATGGGTCCCCTCCACCTCCCAGCCAGGGCTACATGGCTCTGGCTGCCCTGTGCTCCCTGGTGGCTCGTGCTCCAGCCCCGCTCTCCGTGAGGGTTTCTCTGTGCCGGGTGACATCTCAGTGGCCCTCTCACCCACTGGCCACTGGCTCTCCCGGCTGCCCTTATGGATGAGGTCGGGCACGGGTAAGGCACTGGCAGGCTGGTCCCCAGCGGGCTCTAGGGCGCCCGTCATGCTGGGGACCCCAGGGCATTCTGGAGGAGACGGGTCCCCCATCCCCAGCTGCTCCTCCGTGGGGTCAGGGTGGGCTGTGGGTGGTTCGGGAGGCTCCTCCACACCACTCCCCATGCTGGTCCCCTCCGGCTGCGGAGCGATGAGCATGTCCTGGGGGGTCTTCAGAGCGCGTGGCGTCCGCTTCTTGGTGATGGGGGGCGGGGGTTCCAGCCGGGGAAAGGCATCCAGCCCCACAGCCCTGCAAGCACAGAGGGACAGTTGCACACAGCGCCGTGCTGGGCCCCTCCAGCCCGTCCCAATGGCCCCTCACAGGGTGCACAGTGCAGGGACACTCACCCGTCGTCGGCAGCCGGCTGTCCCGTGCCCAGCACGGCGCCCGCGCTGGCGTTCACCTCCATGGCTCCCACGCCGGGCAGCCCGGCCGGCTCCTTGCGGCGCAGGAGGTCGCTCACCTTGGCGCCCACGGCCTTGCCCAGGTTGCGGAGGTGCTGGGTGCCAGCGGGCCGGCAGGGCTGGGGCAGGGTGCCCGCCGCGGCAGGGACGTGCTGCGCCCGTGGCGTGGGTGCCGTGCCGGCGCTGGCGTTCTCAAACATGCTCTGGTCCACTGGAGGGGGAAAGGGAATAGACAGGACGTGAGCCAGGCTGGAGGGGGATCCCAGCAGGGCCGTCCCGCCAGTAGCATGGGAACACAAATTTGGGGACTGGGAGGATGTTCCTACAGCCCTGCAGAGGCTGTGGGCAGCCAGGACATGCCAGGGCTGCCCAGGGAAGTGCATGCACGGGGGACCAGCGTGGGGCAAGACAGGATAGCAGCGAGCCCAGGGCTCCACATTGGCACTGCCAACAAGCTGAGAGCTTCTCTTACCTGACACCAAGTGACTTGGGAAGCAGGTTGTGGAAAAAGAGAGAGCAAGCGAGCATTTACCAGGGGAATGGCAAGGGAAGAGGTGTGGAAGGGAACTGTCCCTTCCAACCCTGCCAGGGGAGGTGTGCTGCCAACCCCCTGCTCAGACCTGTCGTGCTGCCTGAAGAGATGGGACTCACATGGGGGTCCCTTGTCAGCCACACCCTGGTAAAGCCACGGGGCCTCCTCTCGGGGCACCCACAGTTTGGGCTCTGCACTGCCCACCCCACCATGGCTCCCTCAGCTCAGCCCAGGCTGTCTCTGGTGGTGGCAGCAGGTCCTTGCTGGGGAGAGCGCTCTGCAGTCACACCCCACCTCTGAGCTACACTGGCTTCTCCACCATGTCTTCCCAGCAAGAGTCCTTGAAGCTGTGGGGGCTGCCCCCAGGAGTGCCAGCTCACAGCCCTGTGGCTGCCTCTGTCGGTGTCTGGGTCTTTGTGATGGCTCCAGCCAGCTCCTGGGTCAGCTCCTGGGTGAGCTGTTCTGGGGCTTCACTGCCCATCAGCATCCTCTGTTCCACTCTACCTCTGCATGCCAGGGGCACATTCTGGGACAGAGACAGCCCTCTCCACATCCCACGGGACAGGCAGAGAGGAAGGGTTCCCAGCACTGCTCCAGCCTCGTGGTGGGCTGGACTCTTACAGGGATGCCCAACTTACTGCAGGCCCTTTCCTCTGCCTTCTGTGGCTGCACAGTGCTGCTGAACAGGGAGCTCCCTGCCTGCACCTGCAGCATCTACCTGCCCTGGGGTTCATCCTACAGCTATTCCTCTGCACCAAGAGAGCCACCCAGCAGTGCCTGGGCAGCCTCCCCTCCAGCCTGGACACCAGCTCTCGGGGGTGTGAGCAGCCTCACAACCTCTTGAAGAGCTCTCTTCTGGCTCCTCAGATGACTTCCAGCCCAAGAGGGACAGGCTGGCCAGCAGCAGAGCCAGCATCACGGTCCAGGACAAACCCACAGCTTCCAAGTGCCAGCCTGTGCTCCAGCATGGAACCAGTGCTGCCCCATCCTCCCCACAGCGTGGCTGCTCAAGACCCACATCCAGCACAGCTCCAGGAGGGCTACAGCTGCAAGGGGTTCCTGCAGGCCCGGGCTCCTGGGGGAGCAGGAGCTCAAAGCACAGGAGGCTTCAGCCCCCGGGGTGTCCATGCAGCTCCTGGGGTGTCCGTGCAGCCCTTGGGGTGTCTGTGCAGCCCTCAGGGTGTCTGTGCAGCCCTCGGGGTATCCATGCAGCCCCCGGGATGCCCGTGCAGCCCCCGGGATATCTGTGCAGTCCCCGGGATATCTGTGCAGCCCCCGGGATGTCTGTGCAGCCCCCGGGGTGCCCGTTCAGCCCCCGGGATATCTGTGCAGCCCCCGGGATGCCCGTGCAGCCCCCGGGATGTCTGTGCAGCCCCCGGGATGCCCGTTCAGCCCCCGGGATGTCTGTGCAGCCCCCGGGGTGCCCGTTCAGCCCCCGGGATGCCCGTGCAGCCCCCGGGATATCTGTGCAGCCCCCGGGATGTCTGTGCAGCCCTCGGGGTATCCATGCAGCCCCCGGGATGCCCGTTCAGCCCCCGGGATGTCTGTGCAGCCCCCGGGATATCTGTGCAGCCCCCGGGGTGCCCGTTCAGCCCCCGGGATGTCTGTGCAGCCCCCGGGATGCCCGTTCAGCCCCCGGGGTGCCCGTTCAGCCCCCGGGGTACCCGTTCAGCCCCCGGGATGTCTGTGCAGCCCCCGGGATGCCCGTTCAGCCCCCGGGGTACCCGTTCAGCCCCCGGGATGCCCGTTCAGCCCCCGGGATGCCCGTTCAGCCCCCGGGATGCCCGTTCAGCCCCCGGGGTGCCCGTTCAGCCCCTGAACCCATCCAGCCCCAGCAGCCAGGCGGCTGCCACGGGAGGGCACTGCTCCACCGCTCCTGCCAGCAGCAGAATGAATTGTTCCAGGAGCAGCCGGCTCCTGCCTGTGCGCTGCTTTTGCCTGCACAACACTTCTGCCATCCTTTAAGAGACCTCTTCCCTACTTTTCCTTCTCCAGCAGTAAAAGATTTCCCGAGCCCCTGGAAGTGCGGATTAGCACCTCTGCATCTCCGTGGGGAGCTCTGCAGATGCCAGGAAGCCCCTGGCTCCCTCAAGCTGTTGGATCAGCCCTGAGACAAGCCTGTGATGTGCAGTGGCTGAAGGGCAGGACTGAAACACCTCTACTCCCAGCAATATTCTGGGCACCTCGCTCTCGTGGGCATCCTGTGGCTGGCACCACGAGCAGGGGTCCCACAGGAGAGGAAGGTTGGAGGGGGTCTCTGCAAAGCCAGAGGATGCCACTGCTGGTGCTGGCACCCAGCATGGAGAGGGAAGGAAGTACAGAAAGACAGAGTCAGTGAGAAGAAAGAGACAACAGAAAGCCTTGAGAAATAGAAAGATTTATTTAGCAAAAGCCAGTTGACTAATGACAACACCCAAGGGTTAAGTGCACTTACATTGACAGATTGGCTTCCCAGACAGATTGAGTCAACAGTTAGTAATACGACAGTTGTAGGAAAAGAAAGGACAAAAAATATAGCTATAAAACCCCTGTCAAGGTCCATAACAAAAGTGAGAGGCTAGAGAGGAGTCTTGGAGGCAGTGCTGACTTAGGAGGGGTCATTTACAAGTGTACACCCACGGTGCAGCATGAGGCTGGCAGCATCCCACCCGGCCCTGGCAGCACCCCCTCGGCCTGTGGGGCACCTGCCAGTGTCCCCTGTGGGGCACCTGCCAGTGTCCCCTGTGGGCAGAGTGTGGGGCAGGAGCCCGAGGCCACAGCTGGTCCCCACAGCCCCTCACGGGACACGGCCTGAGCTCTGTGTGTGCGGCAGGGATGGACCGGAGCGCTGGCCCAGGAGATGATTCCCCCACCTGCTTCCTGAGGCAGCCCAGCCTGGAAGAGACCTCTGGCCTGCTGCTGCTCCTCTCAGGCTCTCCCTTCTCTGCTTCGTGTGCAGAGCTGAGCTCCTGCTGTCCTTTCCTCTGAATGATCTATCTGCCCACACCGAAATCCCTGTCCAAGCTCAACCCTCCCTACCCTGGAAGCGCCATGCCTCGTGCTTGCTGTCATGCCCACCTCTCCCTCCCAGCTGGACCAGCCTCACACCCCCTGACTGCACCTTCAGCTGCTGCAAGCTGGCAGTGGGATGCTGGCTCCCCAGCAGAGGGGCTGGCACATGGGGACATGTGGGACAGGGCACATGGAGACACTGGTGCCTAGAGGACAGGAGCACCACGTACCAAACAGCATCCTCTCCCACTCTGCCTGCTCTGTGGCTGGTGCAGAGCTCCCCTGGACACCAGGCACTGCTGGGGACACTGAAACATGTCCTTCTTTCCTTCCCACTAGACCCTCTAGTTCCTCAAGACCATCCAGTCTTGTGTGGTGGAGGATGCATAGCACAGCTCGTGCTGACCCTGGGATCTCATGCACACACCTCTCCTCAGCAGCCCTCAGCCCCAAGGGCACCGGGGCAGAGAGAAGTGGTGCACCTTCCCCAGCAGCCAGGCTGAGCCCTGGAGGAGCCCCAGAGGTGGTGCCAGCCAGGGGTTAGCTGCAGGCAGATTGAGCAGAGACAGAGCTGGCGAAAGTGAGAGTAGCAAGCAACAAAGCAAAGCAGAAGCAGGACAGGAGGGAGGATGGGGAGGAAAACTGTGCCAAATCCCCACCTCATCGAGTGCTTCCACATGAAGCAGGGTGGACATCAGGACTTTGGTTCATACCCCTTCAATCATGGCCTCGTAGAGGCTCAGCACCAGGCAGGTGGTAGAAGTGTTTCCAGAAAAGGAATGAGCTCTGGATCCCTTGCAGGCCCTCACAGATGGCTTTCAGTGTCATAAGTGTCTCGAGGGCTGGTGGGGGACCCTGAGGATTTGGATTCACTTTTCCAGAGGGTGCAAACCAGAGGTGTGATGAAGCACCCCTGTGGACAGCAGCAATTCACTCTCCATCGAGGACTGGAAGTGTGCTCATCCCTGAAGGTAAAATGCCAGCACTGCAGCTCCCAGGCTTGGTCTGGGGCAAAACAACTGCTTGGAAATGGGAGGGTTTGTCTTTAAAGCAAAGCAGGGAGTTTGTGGTGATGGGAAGTGTTTGAAAATGTGACTTGAGAGCACAAAAAAGGCTTTGGCTGAGGAGCCAAAGGATTAGATGATTAGGGGGAGGACACTCCACAGCTTGGTGCTGCATGCCCTGGCTCCCTGCTCCACACTGCGCTGTGCCTTCCTCTCTGCTCCAGCCTGGCAGCGGAGCAGGCTCTGCCTGCACGGCCTCCACCTGCCTTGGCACTGAAAAACCCTGTCCTGGAACTGCCACATCCCTCTGCCAGCAGCTGCCTGCACCTGGCCAGCCTGTGCAAGCTCAGCTCACCCCTTCAAATCCTTTCCAGGCTCATCCCCAGTGTCCCTCAATGCCTCACTTCTCACTCACAGACCCACTCTGACAGTGCACTGTCACCAACCCTCACCTAGCGTGGTCCTGTACTTGTCCCCCAGCCTGCCCACCATGCAGAGAGCCCGACCAGCTGCTCTGTCCTTGCTCATCACCTCGGAGCTGTCCCCTCTCGTCCCTGCTCACCGCCCTAGACTGCTCTCCTGTTCCCCCAGCAAAACCCTTCCTCTGCTTCACTGCTTCCCCAGCAGCAGCAGCAGGGGCTAACCCAGCCGCAGTCCTTCACTCTGCCTCACCTGGACACACGGTTTGAAGGGAGATGGGCCCAGAGGGGAGCACAAGGAGCTGTCAGCTCAGCACACAAGCCCCCGCAGGCCGGAGCACAGCACACCCGGCACACGGCCCGGGCACGGCTCCATCCTCACCTCCACTCGCTCCCTGCTCTGCCCCCTCCCTCCGGGCTGTCCCGTCCCTGCCAGGGCCGTGGGGCTGCGGCCAGGCTCCTTCCCAGCCCCCGCAGGTCCTGGCTGCTGTGCACCGCCTCCTCTGACCCCTACACCGCGATCTCGTCCTCCAGGCTGTCACCCAGGTCCTGCCTGGGCTGGACGTGGAGCAGGCGCGGCGGCTCCTCCTGGGACCAGGAGTCGCGCTCCTCGCTCTCGTCCGTGTTGGACTCGTACTCGGAGGCGATGCCGGACTCGCGGAACTTGATGAGCTCCAGGCTGCCCAGGGCTGGCTCCGGGCCGGGCGGCCCCGAGTCCGGCAGGAAGCGGTAGCACTCCAGCTTCACCAGACAGTCGTTCCTACCTATGGGGCTGCCCACGGCGCTGGGGAAAGCCGAGCTGGGGCCCAGCGGCGGCGGGTGGGTGTCCTCGGGCTGCGGGGTGGTCGGGTCGCAGAGGACGGGGAGCGCGTTGGAGCGGAAGGTGATCTCCAGCAGACTGTCCTGGGAGCCTGCTGCAAGAGAAGGGCACGGCTGAGAGCTCGCCTGGGCATCCCCTGGCCACCACGGCTGGCTGCACACTGGCCGGAGGAGGACAGTCTGGGGTCATTTGAGTATCTGCCTCTCCACTCTCGCTGTTTTGAGGGGCCTATTTGGTGTCACTAATGCCAGGAGCTGCTGCTGGCCAGCAAAGGGACAGCTCTGCAGGACAAGAAGTTAGCCATCTTCCAGCCCAGCTCCTGAGGAGAGCTGATGGCCACATCTGCTGGAGAGGAAGGTCAGGTAGGGGCTCTTGGGCAGGTATGGAGCTGGCCTGGAGCATGCAGGCACCGGGGAAAGCAGACGTACAGCTGATGGAGGTAGGTGACTACCTGTCCATACAGCCCTCCCCAAGCCCCTTCCCACGCTGCATGCAAGCACCCTGCTGCGCACACACAAGGCAGGCCAGAGGGGCACAAATAACCCTCTGAACAAAATGACTGGAAATGCACAAAAACCCCAAGACAAACACCCACAGTGTGTGCGTGTCCCCCGCGGCCCTGGCTAGCGGCGAGGGGAGAGGAACGGGTGGCAGCGCTTACTGGTCGTGTTCCCCGCCAGCTTCAGCTCCAGCTCCTGCACCTGTTTGACCAGGAGCGAGATGTGCTGCAGCAGGTCCTTGTTCTGGAGCAGGAGCTGGTGCACACGAGCCTGGGCCTCCAGCCGTGCCGCCGCTTCTGCCGCCAGCTGGTCCTTCAGCAGGTGGACCTGGGCAGGACACAGCGGGTGAGCAGGGGCAGATCCAGGGCTGAGGGCTCTGGCCACCCCTGCTCACGTCCCAGGGCTCAGCAGCACCCCAGCCACGAGGAACGGCGACAAAGCCATTCCCTG
>NW_015379264.1:65049-83438 GCF_001522545.3 Parus major | reverse complement strand
CCGAGCTGCCGTGGGGCACAGGAGCTGCACGTGGCTGTGCCTGGAAAGGGCAGCCCAGGAGGAGCCAGAGGGGCATGGCAGAGGAGAAAGGCTCCACACACTGCATGGTGCCATGGTGTGAGGGTGCTGGCCCTGGAAGCGCTGTCTTTTTGGGCAGCTTTCCCAGAAACAGGGCTGGAGCAGCACCCATGGCAGGGAGCTGCCGAGCAGGGACGGCTCTGGGGTGCGAGCTGGCTGCTCAGCCTGGCTCTGGGAGACGGGAAAGACCACCACTGATTTCAGCACAACTACCTCTGTAGGAACATCTGTGTCCCCAGAGCCGTGCCCCCGAGGAGGAAGGTGCCCTCCTGCCCAGGGCAGCTCTCAGATCTGCATTTGAGCAAGGAGAACCCCAGAAATGTACACTGCACGAGGGAACAGCAGTGACCTGGGGGCCACTTTGGCTCTGCACCCCTTCCTGGCACCCACCCATGGCTCCTACAACTGCTCCAGCAAGGACTGGAGCCAGGAAAGCACAGATTACAACTAAATTTAAAAAAAATATCCAAACCAAAAATAACCCCAAAACAAAAATATCCCCAGCAAACACAAAAGGCTATTTTACTGTGGCCTAGAAAGTGACCTTGAGGAAGAAGAGGAAGCTCTCTGTACCTGCCAAGCTGTGAGTACTGCTGCAGCTGCAGGGCCCCTGGGGGCCACCTGCCCCCCAGGACAGCCCAAATGTGGCCAGCGAGGTGGCACAGCAAGCCTGGGAGTGACAGGAGACCAGGCAAAGGACTGGGATTTACAACCTTCTGTGAAGCCAGCCCAAGAGCAAGGGGTGCAATATTTTACACTCTGAGCAGGCACCGTGGAGCCTTTTGGATTGTGAGCAGCACTGTACTTGGACAGACACAAAGGATTCCCCAAGGATGCAGATCCCTCTTCCAGAGGGGAAAGCAACTGGGCAGTCTGTGACCCCAAAAGGCATCTGGGCTCTGGAGGCAGCAGCTCAACCAGAACTGATCAACAAATACTGATCTAGTGATGCGAGAGGAGCAAAGCCACGGGGCAGCACAAAGGCTGCTGGAGCCCATGGCTCGGGCCATGAAGAAAGTTGATGGATTGCAGCGAGCTCTGTGAGGGGTCAGGGAACAAGTAAAGCTCAGGTAATGAGTTGGATTAAGCAGCCAGAGCTGCTTCAGTGAGAAACAGCTTGATGGAGAATGAGCAGCCAGCTGCACAGCCCAGGCACACAGCAGTCACTGGGGCACTGGAGAGCACACAGGGGCAGGGGCCCCACACACCTGGAGGCAAAGCAGAGCCAAGCACCTCACGGAGCTCCCTCCCCACGGAGCTGCCTGCCTTCAACGCTGCCTCCAGGCAGGAGACTCCAGCAGCACCCAGGGGCTCAGCAGCGTGCCCCAGCCCTGCCACTGCCCCCGGGAAAGAACGGAGGGGACAACCTGTGCCACGGCCACTTGTGTCTGCTGCTGCTGCTGCTGCAGGAGCTGCTGGAGAAGCTGCATCTGGTGGTGGGCAGAGAGGGGTGTTCCCAGGTCGGGCAGCTGGGCAGATGAGGGCAGCAGCATCTTGGGTGACGCTGTCAGGATATCTTCAGGGTGGAGGCAGCTCTGCAAAACACAGAGTTGAAGGTGTGATCCCCTGGCACTCGCCCCAGAGAGCCACACACGAGCTTTGGCACAGAAGACCCAGAAAAGAAGCAGCTACACTCAAAGCACACTTTGCTGAGGGTGCTTACCACCTTTGAAAACAGTACTTTTTCAGTTTCAACAACCCAAATACTTTAGGTAGAAAACTCCCAAAAAGGCTGATGCTTCCCGTGGGAATTTCCACTGTGTCGAAAAAGTCTTTTATTTTTGTGTTTTTGGTGGGAAACAAATGCCTATCAGCTGTGCCCCGTTCCCCTTTCCGTGTGGCTGCACAGCCCCAGCACGGCGCTCTGCAGGAGTGCCCTGGGCCCCGGCCAAAGGGCAGCCTTTGATCCGGGAGCTGGGGAACGCTGCGCCATCGCTGCTGACCCCGAGGGGCGCAGGCCAGGCCGGTGGGGCCGTGACACCCCCAGGGCAGGGACCCTGGGCCCGGTGTGGCACCCACCTCCTTGCCCACGGCGTCCAGGGACCCTGGGCCCGGTGTGGCACCCACCTCCTTGCCCACGGCGTCCAGGTCGGTGACGCCGCGGCTGAAGTCCAGGATGTCGGCTCCGGGCAGCGGCAGCTCCACGGCGTCGATGTCGGTCTCCTCGGCCGAGGCGGCCGCTCTGTCCACGCCGGAGAGGCGGCAGGCTGCGGGACAGGGCACGGCCTGCTGCACCTCGGGCTGCCCTGGCTCGCCCATGGCACGGGCAGCGATGCCCACAGCGGGTCCCACCGTGCCACCCACCCTCCAGCCCTGCGGGGAGCGGGTGCACAGACACGGCTGCCCTCGCTGCTGCTGCTGCTGCTGCTGCTGCTCGGGAGGAGGCTGCAGCCAAACCCCAGCCCCAGCACACCAAACCTGGGAGCCAAAAGCCCTGATGTGGGACAAACGGGCCACCGAGAACAGAAAACACAGATAAAGCTGAAGAAAGGTAAACAAGAGATTACGGGAAAGAAAAACAAAAAACAGATGCTCTGAATCCCCCGGGGAGCTGCATATCGTGGCCGGGACATTGTGTGGAGGAAAAGCAAACAATGGGCGGCCCAGGGCAGCCCGATGATTAGGTCAGCAGGACAGCACTGCTCACACAGGCCAGCAGGAAACCACAGCCCAGGCTGCTCCTGGTGGGATGTGCGGGATCCAGCCCTCAGCATGGCAGGGCACGGCAGGGAATCCACGCACAGGACCTGCCAGTGTCCTGCCCGGCACTGCGAGGGTTTGATTAACCTCTCACAAAACTTCTGCCTCCCCTCCAGCACAAGGAGCAAGGCTGGGACCCTGCAGAGCTCAGGGTGATGGGGCTGGAGCAGCAGCCCCCCAGTCAGGCACCCCTGCACCCTCTACCCACTGGGCTGAGAGGGACTGGGCTCTGCGGCCTGCCTGCAGCCCTGACAGCCTGATGGGAGACCAGAAACACGGCAATGTCCGTTCTGGGAACTGCAGAGAGCTGGCCCAGGCCCAGCCATGCCTGGGGACACCAGGAAGGTCTGTGCTTGGGGCCTCCTGTGCCGGAGCAGCAGCGGGGCGATGTTTGCAGTGTGCAGCCAAGCACAGAGCAGAACCCTGGGCACTGCTAATGGGCTCTCAGCAAGGGGCATGTCTGAGAGCATCAGGCTAACACCTCCAGACAGGTCCTTGCTGGGCAGGATCCCAGGCTGAACTAACACCTCCAGACGGGTCCTTGCTGGGAAAGATCCCAGGCTGAGCTAACACCTCCAGACGGGTCCTTGCTGGGAAAGATCCCAGCCTGAGCTAACACCTCCAGACTGGTCCTTGCTGGGCAGGATCCCAGGCTGAGCTAACACCTCCAGACGGGTCCTTGCTGGGCAGGATCCCAGCTGGAGCCTGGAGCACAGCGCTGCAGTGCAAATCCATCGCCCAGAGGTGTCAGCCACCAAGGGGCAGCGTGGGGGGACAGTCCCTCTGTGCCCCACATCTGCCAGGCTCCTGGCCCCACACCACCCCACAGCTCCTGCTCTGTGCGGTACCTGGCACGTCCAGGTCGTCTCCGTTCCTCTCGCTGTCCGCGTCCTCCTGGCCGTCGGCGTTCTGCTGCGTGTGCTGCAGGCTCAGCTTGTGGCACACCTCGAACGCCTGCCCCACGGTGCGCACGATGCGCATGGCCTGGCTCTGCGGGAGCGTGTGGGGACGCACCTGCAGCCCGGCCGCCTCTGCGCTGACCCCCAGCCCGGCACAGCCCTCGGGGGGCTCACACCCCTGGGCTGGCAGCTCCAGGGCAGCGCCACGGGGCCCTGCCCCGGCTGCTCCGCCCGCAGTACACCCGGATGGGATGGGACATCTTTACCTTCTTCTTGGACTTGAAGACGTTGCACCTGAAGACGTTGCTGGAGCCATCCCTGGCAATGTAGCTGAAGATCTTTAGGTCCTGGGAGTCATGAGATACATAGAATATCCTGCAAGGACAGGATGGAGGATGTCAGCACACCCATTATGCCCAGGAGACTGCCAAGGCAACAACCAGTGCTTCCCATGGCACGGGGTGCTGGCACATGCCCAACCTCTGCAGCACATCCCTGCTAAAGCCCATCCGAAATTTTTCTGGCAGTGGTTTTACCTCAGCTGGGAAAATCTGCCTGCTGATTCAGCAGCAGCAAACATTTTGTAAAGGCAGCACGGGACTTCTCTGCTCATCCCCCAGGGACAGCATCAGTGGCCCAGGAGCCCTCCAGGGATGGAGAAGAGCCAAGCCCACTCCTGGCCTGCTGACAGAGCTGGATGCCTTGCCCAGCTGCTGCCACCCCCTTCCCAGCACGGCTGGGGACCTCTCTCCCTCCAGTTTGGCCTCCCTGGGACAGACACCCCCTGCCCTTGGCTTTTGGGAACAAGGTGGAGGAGGAGAGCTGGGGACTTTGGGAAGTGCCATGAGCTGCCCATGGCTCTCCAGTGGCCAGCACTGCTGTGGTGTGGGCAAGGGGCACGGCAGAGCCATGCAAGCCTCTGTCCCCTCACCCAACAGCCTTACCTGTAGATGGGATCGTGCATGACGAGCATTTTGTTCTCGTCCCAGGCCCACTCTTTTTTCTGCAATGAAAGGAGCTGAAAATTAGCACGTCAGATGCTGTCCTTGAGAACAAGGACAGGGCACAGAGACAGTCCAGGGACACATTTGGGAAGCTCTTGTCACAGCTCTGCTGCCGCTCCCCTGCAGCCCTTTGCCGAGGGTCGGGTCCTGTTGGGGACCAGCCACATCCCAAATCACCCCCCACAGGGCCCCTGAGCCCCTTCTGCACCACACCAGGACTGGCTCAGCCACCCTGCAGGAACATCACTCACCCCAGGCTGACCCCAGCCCACCCCTCCCTCTCCCAGCCCACCAAGCTTTCCCAGAAATTCAAGGATGCTGCAGGTCCCTGCAGCAGGAGGGGAGGGGCTCTGCTGCCCCAGGGACCGGGGCTGCCTACCTTCTTCTTCTTCTTCAGGATGACCTTCACACCGTCCACCGACACGATGAGATTCACCTTCTTCTTCTTGATATTCTTGGCTTTAAACTCATACTGCAGGAGAGGGAAGAAAACACCTGAATGAGCCTTCCTGTGCCAGGCCAGCCCCAGTGAGGGGTGAAGAGGCTTTGCCAGGAGGGGGCAAGAGGGACAGGGACAGGTTTTCCTGCTCCCACACCAGTCTGTACCCCCATGCTGGGACAGGACAGGGGGTCTTTCTGCCTGCAGTGCCCAGCATCTGGAGGAGCCCACACCAAAGCAACCCAGCCCCTAGGTGTGGATAATGCTTTACCCAGCTCAGGATGCTGCTGGGAATGTTAGCTTGTGTTTCAAAGGCACTTGCTGTGCCCCTCTGAAGGGCTGTGCCTCCCCAGAGAGGGAGCTGGGGAGATCCCTGTCCCCAGGGATGAGCAGCCTGGCTGTGCTTGCCCCGCTGGCTTGTGGCCATTGCTGAGCTCTGGAAAGTGAAATGGCATTCTGAGTTGGGTATTTTTGGGCTCACTGTAAAACTGAAGGTGATTGCTGAGGATTCTGTGAACCCCTCCAGGGGAGATGGGAAAATGCAATTATCCACTTCAATTAGAAGTCACCGGACAGGAAAAAATCCCAACAGGAACTTCCAAAGATCAGTGACTAAACACAAAGCTCTGCTCTGGCCTGGGGAGAGAATGAGATTACCCCAAATCCACCCACTCTGGCATTTAGAGTGTTACCAGCAGGGAGAAGGCTAAGTTATCCATTTGGGCTGATCCTGCTGTGGCACTTTTGAGGAGTCCCATCCTGGTTTGCCACAGGTGCAGCCACATCAGGCACCCGATCTGCTGGTCCCCCTTGCATGGAGCTGTGGGCCACGGGGACAGACCCTCTGTGCCCAGAACAAGCCCTGCATGCTGCCCCTTGCCCTCCCGAGGCGAGGATTTGATGTCCCCTCCCATGCTCTGGGCAGTGCAGAGGGAGCGGTGCCCACGCCAGCCTCCTGTGACACTGCCAGCACCGCGTGATGCATCAGCTCTGGCAGCCAGAGCCAGCAGGCAGGAAAAGCTGCTGGCCCTGACCTGTGATCAAATGATAAAAGACCTGAAAGTGCAATTCCTCAAAGCTGTTTTACAGAGGCTGAAGGGGGTGGGGGATTGGGGAGCCTCGGAGAGCTGCTCTGCCCTCCCCCCAGCAGTGAGCAGGCAAGCCCACCCAGGCTGGGGCCGAAGCCATGGGCTGGAGAAAGCAGAGCCCAGCTCCCACCGAGGCTCTGGTCAGCCTCAAAGCCCCCAGCACGTCCCCAAATGCTGCTGGCATCCTCCATGTTCCTCATGGAGAAGGGTCTCACCAAAGAACCCACCCGTGGGGGCTTCCAAGTGCCGTCCCCACCCTTACCAGCGGAGGTGAAACTGCACTCAAGAATCCCCTCTTTGTGTCTTGTCAGGACACTAGGCTGGTGGCACCTCACACTAAAGGAATGTCTTGATTTAGCCCTGAAAAGATGAGTTTTGGCCTGACTGCCCTGGAGTAATTAACCCAGTCCTTTCTGAAGCTCTGTGTGTGATTTTCCAGCAGCTGCAGGGCTGATCTGGAAGCTCTCTGCAGCATCCAGGGTGACTGCACGGCACCTTGGGCACTGCTGCCTGATTTATTGGTCCTGACCATCACTGATTATACACATCCAGCTGCATTTTGGAGCTCCTGGTGCTGGGGGGTTTCTGCTCTGGGCTACCCCAAGTGCCAGCTGCTGTGGCTGGAACAGAGGAAGATATCTCAGGGTAAGACACTATTTTTAGCCTGTTTTTTGAGTGAGCAACTCTAACAGGACAGCAATGCAGACAGGCCAGGAGGTTTCAGCAGAGACACTACTGAGCTCTGGCACATTTCAGGGACAGAATCACGCAGAGCTCCCTGGAGAGGCTTCCACAATCCCCGGCTGCAGGCAAGGGACTGTGAGCCTGGCAGTGCTGGGGAGCGCTGTGGGAAGAGCTGCTGAGCCTGTGCCACGCTGCCCCTTGTGCTGATGGCTCACAGCAAAACTCCAGCAAAACCCACTGGAAACCAAGCAGTCAAATCCTCAGAAGGACGGAGCAGACAGGTTTGTTAAACCCTTCCCTAAATCCTTTATCCTGGCAGCGAGAGGAGAGCCGAGCTCCGTGCCAGGCTGAGCCATGTGCTCACAGAGCTGCTGCCCGCTGTGAGGCTCAGGGGAGCCCCAGGGATGAGCTGTCCCCCCAAAGGGCAGCTCCAGCCAGCAGAACCAGCAAACCCGTGCCCACCGGGGCTCCAACCAGACACCAAGCAGCATTTCATCACAGAGCAGCAGGGAGGAGCAGCCACATCCCCCAGGGCCCCTCCTGCACCACAGCAGCTGCCCGGCTGCTCTGGCATCCCGGGGCTGGGCAGGGAAATCACGGGGTGCCACGGGCCAGGAGACACCTCTGCTGCTTCAGAGGGCTCCCTAACTCGGTCTGAGGAAGTGTCAGCTCTGTGCAGTTCCTCTGAGCCAGATCTGAGCCACCGAGACTGCAAGGGGTGAACCCAAAACCCTTCACTTAACGGAGGAACATCTCTGCACGGCTGATCAGGACCTCCCTGCCCTGGGATGACAACTCTGCCCAGGCACAGAGACCTGCTGTGCCTGCCCATGTGTGTCAGCATTCCTCCTCCTGCTGCAAAACAAACAGAGAAAGCTTCAGGGGGCTGCAGAGCATTAGGATTTCAGCTGCTCCTGCTGCTGGAGGAGAGCAGAGGAGATGATGGCAGGGTTGGAAACGCCACCAAAGGGGTTCTGAGATGGTGGCACAGTCCCAGCCCCTGCTGCTGGCCCCACAACAAGCAGCACTGGCTGACCCACAGGAAAAGGAAAGGCACAGGTTTCCACTGGCACCCAGTCCTTGCTGGGAGTGTATTCCATCCCAGAGATGGAAGGTCTCTGTGTTTGGTGCAGTGGTGGCAGCAGTTCACCCCCCGCTCGCTGGGCACTGGGATTTGGTGACTGCCCCAGGAGAAAAAACCCATTTCATACGTGATAAGCTCAGCTACCCATGGCCCCATCTTGGGGAGCTGAATCCCAGCCTACGGCTTAATAAAGATCTGATACAGAAATAATTATCCAGCTTGAAATCTAAAAAGGAAAGAGGATTTGCACAGCATTCCCATGATTCCCTTTGCTTTCACACCATGCAGGATTTCACTGCACTACTTCTAACCAATTAAAAACCGTAACAGAAGAGCTTTCTTAGCCTTCAACCCAGGCATTTTCCCCCATCTCGGGCATATTTCTGGACTTTTAAATATCTGTAATAATATTACAAGCTTGGGTTAATTATATTAATTCTTCTTTATAGCAATGCCAGAAGAAAGAGAAGAATTAATTTCAGGGAAATGCACAGAAAATGGAAAAGGAAACAACAAAATCATCTGTTCCTGGATTTGCACAGCTCCACAGTCAGTCTCCCACTGAAGCTCTAAGAACTGCATTAAAATTTTTGAGCAAAGACTAAAAGTGGCCATCTGAGATACATCATTTAAAACCCCCACGACTGTTTGAGAGGAAAGCAAAGGTGGTCTCAGTAACACAAAAGAAGTACGACATCACACATAAAATGTAACCAAGTGAATAAAGATGGTCCCTTCATTTTACCCTGCCCACAAAAACACATTTGAAAATTCCTCTTTTCAAATGGAAGAGAAACATGCACTCCATCAGAGCTCAGCAGCCTTCCCATCGGCCTCGGCTTAGTGGGAGTCTATTTTCAACATCTGCCTTTTGTGCAGAGCTCAGTATTTAAATAACTTTGGAAGGAAAAGAAGGCAGCTGGTGTGTGCATCACTGCACAGCACATTCCTACCGGCAGAGTGTTAAAAGTGCCCTTGCTGGAGAAGCCAGTAACATATGTTACTTAACAGAGAGCACATGTAACCTTGTCAGCTCGGGGTAAAATTGTGTGTGAGGCCCAGAGTGATGGGCATGTGTGAAAAGCAGGGAGAGCTCAGCATCCCTAGAAAGATGCTCCCCTCCCTGTGGTGCTGCTTCCACGCAGCACAAGTGTGAGAAAACACGCTGCACACAGGGTCAGGCAGAGGAGGAGAGATGATGCCTCTCTAGATCCGTCACCCCCCACATTCACAGGCATCTGAAAAATGTTAACCTGAATAAAAATGCCCTCATTTCATTCCAGCCTGCCTAAACTGCCTCAGGTACAATTGAAGCCTGCCCACTCGCACTGGCTGTAAGAAAGGGAAGGTACCAGGAATGCTTTATGGTCACATTGTGCCAGCAGAATACAAATAAACAGAGTATTTTTTAAAGGAAGTTGCTCTAAGTGCATCAAGCTGCCCCTGTCCCCATCCACCACCTATCCCCCCCCTCAAAAAAAAAGAAAAAAAAAAAGAATAAAAAAGGTTACGAGCTTGTATCTTGTACTGGGGAAAGAGCAGTGTTCTGAGAGTTCAATTAATAGGGAAAAAGCAATTCCCACTAAACTCACTGCTGCTCTGCTAGCTTGGGAGGCAGGAGATGAAAATCTACAGTAAGGAAAAGCACTCATAAAATCCTTATTTTATTTTATTTTATTTTATTTTATTTTATTTTATTTTATTTTATTTTATTTTATTTTATTTCATTTTATTTCATTTTATTTTATTTTATTTTATATTTTATTTTATTTTATTTTATTATTTATTTTATTTTATTTTATTTTTTTTTTATTCTATTTTATTTTATTTTATTTTTATATTATTTTATTTTATTTTATTTTATATTTTATTTTATATTTTATTTTATTTTATTTTATTTTATATTTTATTTTATTTTATTTTATATTTTATTTTATTTTATTTTATTTTTTATTTTTTTATTTTATTTTATTTTATTCTATTTTATTCTATTTTATTCTATTTTATTTTATTTTATTTTATTTTTTTATTTTTTTATTTTATTTTATTTTATTTTATTTTATATTTTATTTTATTTTATTTTATTTTATTATTTATTTTATTTTATTTTATTTTTTTATTTTATTCTATTTTATTTTATTTTATTTTTATATTATTTTATTTTATTTTATTTTATTTTATATTTTATTTTATATTTTATTTTATTTTATTTTATATTTTATTTTATTTTATTTTATTTTATCTTATTTTATTTTATTTTATTTTATTTTTATTTTATTTTATATTATATTATATTATTTTATTTTAGCCAGAAAGCTGTATTGGTGTGTGCTCACACAGAAAGGACACAGAGCTGTGGGTGAAGGCAGGTACCCCCAGGCAGCTGAATGCAGAGGGCTGCCTGGGCAGCACCCTGAGCTCTGAGCTCCCCTGCCTGGCTCAGCAGCTCATAAAAAGCCTCATAAAACACCTCCTGAGCTGGACTTTCACCCTGGCTCAGCCCAGGCCAACGCTGGCACTCCCTGCACTCGGGGCTGTGCTCTTGATGAAGAATTAACTTATTACAAAATGACAGCTCCAGTTCAGCGGGCACCTGGCAATCCCTGCTGCTGGAAACACAGGGAACCACAGCAAAGCTCAGAAATGTCCAGCAGCTGCCCAGGAGGGAAGCCAGAGGAACCTGCTGGGATCCTGAGAGCCGTAACTGGGAGGGGTGGCAGAGGCAGCTCTGCACTGGGCACGGGGATTTGGCTTTTCTGAGCCACACAAAGAGATGGCACCAGCCCCAGCGCCCTGCAGGGGCTCAGAGGGCACCCGTGGGCTGTGTGGGAACGGGAACCTGCGAGGGAAAGGCCCTTTTTTCCTGGCCAGGGAAGCCAAGCCATGCTGGGCTGGGCAGGGAAAGCAGGACGAGCAGGGAGGCAGCACCAGCTTCCCCCAGCCCTTTGTGGGGCAGCCAACAGCCAGAGCTGGGTGCCACGCTCCTGCCAAAGCAGCGGGGACAGACTGCAGGCAGAACACCTCCTGCCCTCTTCCTGCTGCTGGATAACCGGGAGAAGAGTGCCTTCCAGCCCGGAGAGCAGCACTGAGGAGAGGGGAACCACTGCAGCCCCAGTGCCAGGCTGTCAGCAGCAGGGCACAGCAGCACAGCCCACAGTGCCAGGATGGGGCAGAGCACAGTGCCAGGATGGGGCAGGATCACAGTGCCAGGATGGGGCAGAGCCCACAGTGCCAGGATGGGGCAGAGCTCACAGTGCCAGGATGGGGCAGAGCCCACAGTGCCAGGATGGGGCAGAGCCCACAGTGCCAGGATGGGGCAGAACAGAGCCCACAGTGCCAGGATGGGGAAGGATCACAGTGCCAGGATGGGGAAGGATCACAGTGCCAGGATGGGGCAGAGCTCACAGTGCCAGGATGGGGCAGGATCACAGTGCCAGGATGGGGAAGAGCAGAGCCCACAGTGCCAGGATGGGGCAGAGCAGAGCCCACAGTGCCAGGATGGGGCAGAGCCCACAGTGCCAGGATGGGGCAGAGCACAGTGCCAGGATGGGGAAGAGCAGAGCCCACAGTGCCAGGATGGGGCAGAGCCCACAGTGCCAGGCTTGGGCAGGATCACAGTGCCAGGCTGGGGCAGAGCAGAGCCCACAGTGCCAGGATGGGGCAGAGCACAGTGCCAGGATGGGGCAGAGCCCACAGTGCCAGGCTGGGGCAGGATCACAGTGCCAGGATGGGGCAGGATCACAGTGCCAGGCTGGGCAGTGTCCAGCTGCCTCCCCCAGAGCCCAGGGCAGGAGGGAGGGAGGCAGATCCTGCCAGGGCTCCCCAGGATGCTCCAGCATCCATCACTCCCTGCCCAGAAGCAGAAGCTGGCAGCGTGCCCTGCTGCTGGGGCAGGGCAGGCAGCAACACCCAAAAGGCATTTCTGAGCATGGCTCAGAGCAGCTGCCAGCCCAGCACTCCGGGCTGTGCCTCACACCCTCAGGGGACTCGGGCTGGCTGGAGGGGAGCACTGAAACACCAGCTCAGCCTACCGATGTGAGCAGCAGTAATGGACTGAAGCTCCATTGTTTTTAAAACACTGCTTTAAGCCACCCTACCAGAGTGCTGAGCTGCTGCCTGTGTCTGAGGACTCCCACACCCTCCACTGTGGGGTCCCACCCCAGTTCCTCTGTGACTCTGCAAATCTGGCCATGCCCATGCTCCACACACGAGCAGGGATGCCTGCAGCACCTCCCTGCTCCCTCCAGGAGCTGGGATACAGAAAGAGCAGAAAAGCAGGGAAATTTGGGAATCTCCTTTTGCTTGTGCTCCCTGCTCCTGAGGACAGAGGCAGCCCGTGGTGCTCACACTTGCAGCAGGGATGGTGGCACTGTGGGGCACAGGAACATGGAGATACCTGGGGCTGAAGGTTCTCAGCAGCCCCATGGGCACACTGCCAGCACGGCATGGCCAAACATGCTGGACACCTCTGCTGTCCTGACAGTCTGGGTTTAAACTCAGGATTAAATATCCCCTCTCCTCCTGCCTACGCCCCTTTGCCGTGGTTTTGGCACAAGCTGGACTTAAATTTAAGGCCACAGTAATTTGGAAGGGAGGAGGAATAAAGAAGTACTGGCTGCTTGTTCTTGGGCTCAGTGATGCTTTTTAAAACCCTTCCACAGCTCCCCGGAGTTTGCATTTGCACATATGGGAAATGCAGCTCTGAGGTGCCTGTGTTTGTCTGAAATAGATATGATTTTGGTTTGCACTGACAAGGTCAGTGCCTGTTTTCCCATCCAACTTCGGGTTTAATTCTGGTAACCGTCTGTGATGGTTGTGTGTACCCATGGGTATAAATGGGAACCAGGCTAAAAATACCCGTGCTGTGAGAGCAGCAGAGCAAAGTTAAGGCTGCTGCTTCAAAAGCACCCCAGGATTGCAGCATAGCCATCTATCACACAAAATATGTTTTCCAATAACATGGAACACTTCACAATCAATGCCTTCTGCTCGGTTTGCTATTTCCTCCCCGAGAGCTGCCTCCCTCCGCTTCCTCCAGCCTCCCCTCACTACCCCCGAGCTTCACAAGTTGAGGTGGCAAACTGGGACACGCTCACCAGCCATCTGCAGCAGGAGCAGCTTCACAGGAAGCTCAGAGAAATCAGAGCTGAATTAAATCAGTATCAGTCACAGGGTTAAATGGAGACAGTTCACACACAGCAACTTGTGCCAACCCTTTCTTTTGAAGACTTCCATTTGCAGGATGATTTTCCTCCCTTACAAGAAATCCTCGGGCGTTCCATACCTCTCTGTGTGTGGTTGTTGTTTCTAAAACACCTCTGAAGCAGAGTTCCAAGGAGGCCTGGGGCAGCCCAGCAGCAGCAGCAGTGCTGTGCCATGAGGGATGCAGGGCTGGGGCAGGAGCTCAGTTCCCAGCTCCTTCCATCCCCCAGTTCCACCTGCAGCTCACCAAAGCCACCAGGCTCCCCGGGCAAGGCTCAGTGTCCACTGCAGGGGCCTGGAATAACACCCAGCTCAGGAAAGAAGGACTCCAGCCCAGCCATCCCCTTCCTCCTGCCCCTGGGCACGTTCAGTGAGAGCTCCCAGTGCCCAGGGGCTGGGACAGCAGCGCTGCTCAGCCAGGCATGAAGGTGGATGGAGACCCTGCAGACATCTCCAAACCCCTTCCAGAAGTGCAAGGAAGCGAAAAGGACACGGGCTGGAGCCGGGAGGGAGGAGGCAAGCTGTCCCTGGGGTGCCCCAGCAGGGTGTGAGGTGTGTGGGTGCCTACTGGTCAAACTGGTTATAAAAACAACATTCGGCCCTGAGCTGCTCCCCGCAGCCAAGGGAAACGAGGAGGGGCTCGGTGTGATCTGTGGGCAGAGCTCAGGGAATGAGCTCCACACCTTCTCCTATTTACCACCTGCTGCTACAGCAAGCAGCAGCACATTCCTTGGGAAGCCCACATCTGCTGGAATTCGTGGTTGTCTCTTTATGGACTTTTGGATTTGGGTTCTTTTCCCCTTGAACTGAAGATTGATGAGAGGGAGGCAGTTTTTTCTCTCGTTTGGTCTCAGTTGTTTATTTTTCCTTATCAGCATTACAAGGTACAAGGAGCTGTGTGCACTATGATAGAAAAGGGGTAAAATGGCCAACAAAGATTTTCTTCAAGGTCTTTTATATGTCCATTTAGCCAATTAACAGGTGCCAACTCAATTATTTTTCTTAGTGACCCAATGACCCAACACCTGTGTGCTGCACTCTGACATCTTTTACCCAATCACTTAAAACCACCCAAAAACCTCCAGGAAAAGAACATGAAGAAGAAAGAAGAAGGACAAGACACAACACCCTAAATCCTCCATCTTGTCCCCTGCTCTCTAAACTAATTTAAACTCTAAACCTCAACCCATTCACCCAGTGATTCAAGAAACTTTCTAATTCACACATTTACATTTTCAATCTTTTCTACTTACTCTAACCGTTGTCTCCATGGTGCTGTGTGAAACTCAGTGCTTTTTTGGGTGTCAGAGTTAGGCATTACAGATAAAGGCATAGACCTTGCATCTCTGACCCCAACAGTGGTGTTTTCAATCAGAGCTGCATTGGTTTGAGCTGTGCAGGCAGAGGCAGCACAAGGTGTTTGTGCAGCCTCCTTTGGGAGCTTTGGCAGGGCAGGATGGAAATGGCCTCTGCTCTGAGCCCTGTGCCACAACGAGCTGGGCTTAAAATGGGAAATTTTGTTGTATTAACATAGTTTCCTTTATTTCTGTTAGAAATAGTGGTATAATATATATATGTTAAGCTATGACATGGCATTAAAACAAAAACTATTTTTGTCTGTATAACCCAAAGACTGAAAAATAGCTGGAGACACTTCTTTCCTTTTGTAAACTCTCTTATCCAGATGAAGCCAGCAGTGCCCAGAACTCTGGGGGAGGAATTTATTGCATTTCTGGGATCAGGGAATGTAAATCTCAATGGCACCAAGAGCATTGATCTATTGGGAAGGGGGCAAGAGAAAACTGAACAGAAGAAGCCCAAAGATCCACAGAAGAATGTCTGAATATGTGTGAGAATTTCTGGATATGGAGCAGGGTTCTGTTTTTAAGGGACAATCCTTTGTCAGTGAGGTGAATGCAGAGACACCCGGCTGTATCTGTGTACTTTACTTTATTTTTCTCTCCTAATTGTTTTTGTATTAAACTTTTAAATTCTATAAAAATGATGTGAACCTCGTTTTTCACAGGAGTCACCCCAAATCCACCCTGAGGGCAGGTGACAAAGCCAGGGGAGCCCTGAGAAGATCCCCACACAGCGCTTGAGAGAGGTGTCAGCTCAGCAAAGAGAGCCAAATCACAGCACCGTGATATTTCTGCCCCAAGTTGTGAAATACACGATTTATTTTGGTATTTTATTTCCTTTACTGCTCACCACAGAGCTGCTCTCCCACTGTTGCATAAAAAGCTTGAGTAAGAGCAGTGGAGAAGGCAAATGAGAATAGCCAGGCAGAGACACGCCAAGGAAGGCAGGCTGGCAATACTGTAACTAAATCAGCAATTATGAAATACAGACAATTAATAAAGAATGAATGAGCAGCAGCATTAAAGGCTTGGTGCATCAGAAACAAGGCAGCCCTGTGGGGCTCTTCACATGCTGCTGGTGCCCAACAATGTTTCTGGGGAAGAGAATAATTATTCACATCACCCTTGCCTCACACTTCCTACTTCAACAATAACTAATGCAGGCATTAAAACCCATTCAGTAAATTCCACATGTTAATGGCAACAAGAATAATGTCCTTTAGAGAGAGATGTAGGCAGAATTATAGAAAAGATTTCCAGGTAATAAGAGTAGCAAGATTTTAGGTGGAGTTAGAAAAGAGGGGTTGAAATTCACCTCAGCAGCAGAGCCCCAGAGGAAGCAATGAGAGACAGAGGACAGAATGTCACTGTGCTTCCAGAAACCCCAGTGAGGACAGCACAGCAATGCTCATTTCTATGCAGGGCTGGGGGGAAAAAAAGAAAACAAAGAAATAAAATAAAATAAAATAAAATAAAATAAAATAAAATAAAATAAAATAAAATATAAAATAAAAATTAAAATAAAATAAAATAAAATATAAAATAAAATATAAAATAAAAAATAAAATAAAATATAAAATAAAATATAAAATAAAATATAAAATAAAAAATATAAAATTAAATTAAATTAAATTAAAAATAAAATTAAAAATAAAATAAAAAATAAAATTAAAAAAAATATAAAATAAAATATAAAATATAAAATATAATAAAATAAAATAAAATAAAATAAAATAAAATAAAATAAAATATAATAAAATAAAATAAAATAAAATAAAATAAAATAAAATAAAAAACACCCCATAGTATTTGCTATCCAGGCTATCCAGGCCAAGTGCACAGGAATCTGGCATCTGCTCATTTCAGGATGATTTTATATGGCATTGGCCAAGCAGCCTCTCACAGGAAAAAGGGACAGAAGCTGCATCTGCCAGAAATGTATCCCAAAAAGACCCTGGAGCATTGCAAGGTGTCATCCCAGCTCAAAGGACACCAAAACAGAGAGGTGACATTACCTGCAGCCACTGCAATCCATTCCTACACAACATCTCCTGCTTTATCACACACTTCAAGGGAGAAACAGAAAACAGTCCAGGAAAAAATCAACAAGAACATGAGGCAGTTCCCCACGTGCCAGAGGTTAAAACAAACTCTTTATTTGCCCTGTCCACAGAGCAGGCTGGGAGCTTCCTGGTCACAGCCACCCCTGGGACCTGGGAAGAGCTTCCTCACACCAAAGGCTCTGACTTCAGGAAAATGCACAAAATCAGCAAGCTGGGAGCTGAAGTTGGACCCACTCAAAGCACAGAAAAACAGGGTTTTTTTCCCAGAAAGCTCAAGGGGACCTGCACCCTGAGTCACACTCCCCAACAGCTTTGGCCAATTATTCTGCATTTCTCCTCTCAGCTAATGTGGGTTTCTTATCATGTAAACAGAGGTGAGCACAGATGTGGTCTCTGTGCTGGACATACACACACATCCCCCAGGCTCCCAAGGATCAGGGGATGTTTGACACAGTCCAGACCTCTCCCATCCATCATGTTTAGAGGCACCAGGAAAATGTAACTGGAGCAAAATGCTGAAACACAACTGGAGGCCTTGGGGAGAAGGAGAGATGGCTCTCTGGGATGAATATCACTGCTGCAACCCAACAACAACAGCACTCCAACACATCACAGCTCAGGCTGCTCCTGCTAAAGGATCAAGCTGAAATTTAACCACCTCTGCTGAAGTTTCCTGGGGCAAACACACACTGCAGGCTGGCTTCTGCAGCTGCTGCTGGAACACATCAGCAGTTCCCATGTGCAAGCCCATGACAAGGGGAACTGGTTTGGTTGGGGATTTTTCCCTGTCACGTTTCTCTCCCTCTGCTGAAAACCAAGAGACAGATTAAGAATCACCAGGATCCTCCTGCTCCAGCAGGGAAGCCTGGCCTGAGAAGGAAACACTTTCTGCTCTGCAAACTCTTTGTCTAGAGCCTTTGTCCTGGGTGGACTCTGCCCCAGGTGGGACAGTCCTTGCAGAAGTGACAGCAGCAGATCCCAACGCAGGGACACAGCCTGGAGCATCCCTGGCAGCCCCTGTGAGCTGAGCCAGGGGATTCTGCAGGGATTTCAGCTCTGCTGGGATGGGGACAGTGCTTGGCTCCTTCTTCCTGCTCCTTCTGCTGCCCTACAACAGATCCATCCTCTCCTCCCACTCCCTAATTAAACCCCCATTCCACAGACCAGCTCACACAATAGATTTTGCAACCTCTCCTTTTAACCAGATGTGCTGCTTTCCTCTGCTCCCACACAGGGCAGGAAGCAGTGACACCCCAAATCCATCACCTGCTGCACTGACACCCCAAATCCTTCACACCCTCCTGCAGTGACACCCCAAATCCTTCACACCCTCCTGCAGTGACACCCCAAATCCCTCACCTGCTGCACTGACACCCCAAATCCCTCACCCTGCTGCACTGACACCCCAAATCCCTCACCCTGCTGCACTGACACCCCAAATCCCTCACACCCTCCTGCAGTGACACCCCAAATCCCTCACCCTGCTGCAGTGACACCCCAAATCCCTCACCCTGCTGCACTGACACCCCAAATCCCTCACCCTGCTCCACTGACACCCCAAATCTCTCACCCTCCTGCACTGACACCCCAAATCCCTCACACCCTCCTGCAGTGACACCCCAAATCCCTCACCTGCTGCACTGACACCCCAAATCCCTCACCTGCTGCAGTGACACCCCAAATCCCTCACCCTCCTGCAGTGACACCCCAAATCCCTCACACCCTGCTGCACTGACACCCCAAATCCCTCACACCCTGCTGCAGTGACACCCCAAATCCTTCACCCT
>NW_015379264.1:63266-64949 GCF_001522545.3 Parus major | reverse complement strand
TGACACCCCAAATCCCTCACCCTCCTGCAGTGACACCCCAAATCCCTCACCTGCTGCACTGACACCCCAAATCCCTCACCCTGCTGCAAGGCTCCTCCCTGGGACACAGCATCCCTTCCTGCTGCACCCAGCCAAAACCAAGAATTCAATTTAGCAGGGAAGAAACTGGGGCATGTGGTTGTTGTTGGTTTTTTTTTGGAAGGCTGCAGCCCCAGGTTTTTGTCTCTCTTCTGAGGTGATGCAGCAGAAAACACCACAACAGATTAAATTAAAGGGTTCTTGGCCTTTGAGGACCAGCAGAGAAGCACAGGAGAAGAAAAGATCACACACAGGAGTGGCATTCAAAGCTGCTTCAGTTTGGTTTGACTTGAATTCAGCCAGGTGCCCTGCACAGGGATTTCCCCTCGAAGGAGTCACAGCCTCCCTGCATCCCAAAAAATGGATACTAAACACTGCTGGACCCTGCTGGTCAGCTTTATTAACTCTTTGGTGTCCTTTTCCTAGGTTATCTGTCCCTTTGAGCACGGAGCACGAGGGAGGTGTTGTCTCTGGACACTCTCAAGCCTGGCTGGAAGATGTGGCTGCCAGAACTGGGCTGCCTGCATCTCTCCTGGGAGCCCTTGGTCCCACTCCATCCCAAGAGCAAAAGGTTGCCACGATGGCAGGAAACTGATGGAAGCACTGATTTGTTACAAAACACGTGAAAATTTCATGTTGCAGTAAATAAGAGGGGAAAAAACCTCCAAATGAAGGCAGTGCCAGGGGTGAGAGGAGACACAAGCTCAGGGAGAAGGTGCAGCTCTTCACTGCCCTGCCCAGACACTGCTGAGGATGAGCCACAGATCAGCCAAACCTCAGCTCTCCTCTCTCAAAGCTCTTTTTCCTCATTAACAACCTCTCAGGTGGCCAAGAGCTTATTCTCAGGCAGCAGAAATTTACTGTAAAATGCAGAGGGAAGTGCAGTGCCTTCAGCAGCAATCTCCCAGCAGCAGGAGAGACTGTTCCCTCTTGGGGACAGCAGTGGGGCTGCTGTGCTGAGCTGCTGACACTCAACACAGCCCTCTCCCAAAACACCACCTCCAGCAAGCCTGAGGCTCAGGCCATCAAAGCAGGCTCTGTCACCTTGCAGAAGGCAATCAAAGGATGTTGTTTCCTGTAGGAACTCTTCAAACCCTCACAAACAGCGGCCCCAAAGCTCCCAGAACAGGCTGCAGACCTCCTGCCCTTCATCCACTCCTGCCTGGGAGGCACAGTGTGCAACAAATCTTTCCTTTCCAGGCAGGAGGAAAAGCTCCTGAGAGCAGGAGAGCCGTGCTGGCAGCTCCCCTGGCTCCAGGAGCAGCTCCAGAAACACCTGCAGGGACAGGCAGGGAAAGCAGGGCTGGCTGTGCTGTGCCCCACAGACACTGCAACACACCCCAGGGACCATTCCTGAGCAGGAAGAGGAGGAAGAGGAGGAAGCTCAAGGGCTCGTAGGGGGTGGACATTTCACCAATGTCCATCCTCTTTATGTGCTGGCCTTGCTTCCAGAGAGGGGTGGGAGCAGCACAGCAGCCCCTGGCTGGGAAGGAGCTCCAGGGAAGGTCTGTAAGGTCTGTAGGGTCTGTCCTTGGCTGAGAAGGAGCTCCAGGGAAGGTCTGTAGGGTCTGTCCTTGGCTGGGAAGGAGCTCCAGGGAAGGTCTG
>NW_015379264.1:60743-62973 GCF_001522545.3 Parus major | reverse complement strand
CTGGGAAGGAGCTCCAGGGAAGGTCTGTAGGGTCTGTAAGGTCTATCCTTGTCTGGGAAGGAGCTCCAGGGAATTTCTGTCCTCCCCCCACGCTCAGGGGGCCCGGCAGGCACCGCTGGCCGGGATTTTGGGGAGGGGTGTGCCAGGTGTTTGCTGCTGGCTCCGAGGCACAGCAGGGCACTGAAGGGGCTCAGTGTGAGCAGGGGGGAAGCCCCAGGCAGGGAGGGAGGTGAATTGCAGGGAGACACCACTCTGGAATCTCTGGGAGGCTCCCAGGGAAGCAGCAGGGTCCAGCCCAGGAAGGTCCAGCCGGGCAGGAGGAGGGGAGGATGTGCCAGAGGACAGAAGGCACTGCTGCCTCCCAGCTCTCTGCCCTGGGCCTGCTGCCTGCTCGGCTCCCAGTCCTCTCCAAGGCTCTGGGCTGGCTCCAGGCCAGCATCACCCACCAGAGGCTGCTGGCAGTGCTGGCACACCCGGTGCCAGCCGTGTGTCCCTGCAGACACAGCAGCTCACACAGCACCCACCTCCTGCCTCAGGAGCTTCCCAAACCACACTGCCACACCTGGCTGTGCCTCCCTTCATCCTCACCTGCTCCACCACCGAGCTGTCCATCCAGCTGGGAGCCCTGTGTGTTCCTGCCCCAGCCTGCCAGGGACGCGCTGCCGCCGCAGCTTGGGCACAGAGCTCTCGGGCAGGGCACTGCTGGAGGCTGGAAGCAGTGAGCTTGTCCTGAGTTATTTCTGCAGGCAGGGAGCAGGGCTGGGAGTGTTCCTGCTCCTCATCTCCCCAGCAGCAGGGGTCAGAGCTGGCTGAGCCCTGCCACTGCTGCCCAGCCCAGCACGGGCACTGCTCGCTCCCTCTCCGTGCCTTTCCAAAGGCTCCTGGCCCTTCCTCCCAGCATCAATGGCTCACATCTCACAGCCCTTCCCCAGTCCAGACTGTCCTCTGCCACAGAGCCACTGACCTCCCTTAACCCCTCATTTCACTGCTGTGCACTGGAACCACACAGCTCCACTGGAAAACACCAGCCCCTCCTGGCCGTGACCCCACGGCAGAAAAACAGAGCCAGGTCAGCAGGCTTGGGCCAGCTCTCCTGGAAACGTGGCCAGAACTGGACAAAAGGCTGCTCCAATCAGTCTGGGTACTCATTTAACCAGTTATTGATTAACCACAGGATGAGCTCCTGGCCCATTCCATGCCATGCTGGTAGCAGCACCAGTCTAGCCATTATTTTATTACAACATTAAGTGGCACTGGTGATGCCAGGAGAAATGCAAGCGTGCCCAGAAGGCTTCAGCCCTTTATTGTATCTGTCAGAGCACTGAAAGAGCAATTTAAAATTATTACAGTCATCCTTTCAGTTCCTGCCAGGTCCAAAACAACAATTGGATAGCCACATCAAGCCATTAGCTTGTCAATAATTCACCTTGCAGCGAGTGCCAGGGCTTGGCACCAAGCAGGCTGTGCCCTTCAGGTGGCCAAAGCCTGAGCATCTCCTGGCCAGCCCAATTCCCCCTGTGCTGGTCCTCAGGGACAGGGCTGGGCACACAGGGCCAGCCTGCTCCCAAATCCTGCTCCCTCCTGCAGAGGGACACCCCTGCACGGGCAGAGACAGAAGGGAAGAAAGGAAAGCATCGCTGTGAACAGCCCCAAGCTTTTAAAAACCCACCACAGCAGGAGCAGGGACAGCTGAGAAATGCTGTAATTAAAGGAGCTCAGAGTCAGAGCAGGAGCTCTACACCAATAACTGGCCAAACACACCAATTTTCACACCAGTCCAGCTGCACCTGTGGCCTGCAGAGGATGAGAAATGTTGCTTTACACAAGGCTGTAGAAATTCAGCAATTCTGCCAATTCGCTAAAATTGAGCTCAGCTATGCAAAGCAGCACAAGTCCCACAAAATCAGATGTACCTGACAGAGTAGGAGGTGTAGAGGAGCAAGATTCTCAAGTGCTTGGAATGGCTCCCTGTTCTGAGCCTGCAGAGCTCAGCTGGACACTTCCCAGAACAGCCTTGCAGGAGACTTCCACCGAGACAGCTTTTAAGCAGTGTCTGTATGGGATTTCATCCTTTCTGCCTCCAAAGAAAACCTGGATCAAAGCTGCACCCAGCAATCCAAAAGGGCTGGTTCCCAATTCTCCAGAACCACAGCACCAAGGCCCAGGCAAGCAGCCATGCCAGGGGCATGGGGAGGAAATCATGAATTTACATCATGAATTTACATCATGA
>NW_015379264.1:58821-60374 GCF_001522545.3 Parus major | reverse complement strand
TTTACATCATGAATTCACATCATGAGTTTACATCATGAATTGACATCATGAGTTTACATCATGAATTGATATCATGTAAAAAATACACAGTTGTTGTTGTCATTTAGGGCCCAGGAGCTCCCCAGGAAGGGAGGGGAAGGGAAAGGATATCTTGGCTCCTGCCCAGGCTCCTGACACCTGCAGCAGCTCTCAGTCCATAGGGCTGGGAAGACACGGTGGGAAGGGCTTAGGGAAGACACACCACTCTCAGTTTGGGGATTTGGATGCTCAGGCAGCTTCCTGGACTTAGGGATCAGCTCCTGGTATCCTGCAGCCAGAGGAGCCAAGGAGCACTTGGAAAGCCAGCCCACTCCAGCAGCTGAGGGTGAGGTGACATGGCCAGGGTCACCCTGTTTGGGATGGGGAGGAGACAGAGCCAGCTGAACTGGCCCTGCTGCCTGCCCACAGATGAGCCCTGGTGCACTCTGTTTATCACCTGTGTGGCCATCAGCGGTCACAGGGGGAGATGTGGCTTTGGAGGAGAGCAAATGCTCTCAGAATTGCTCTCCCAGAGCATCTGTGGCACGGCTGATGTCCCATCCCACCGAGCCATGTCACACCAGGTGTGCTGCAGAGAGGGCAGTGCTCCCAGCACACCCAGCCCAGGCAGGAAGGAAAAGCAGAGACAGCTGAGCACCTCCCCTTCCCTCCTCAGCCCCAGCTGTGAGAACCCCAGGAATTCTCCACATTCTCCTGCTCCTGGACAGAAACTCTGCTCTGGCCAGGACCAGGAGCACGGCCATGGCATCACCAGCCCTTCAGCAGTGGGGAGGAGGGGGTGGCATCCCTGGCCTGCAACACCAAGCCCCTGGTTAGAGCTTCTCCCAGCCCTGACCACGAAAGGGACCAGCTCTGGGCTCCTCCAGCCCTCCTGCTCTGCTGGGAGGTCCTGGGGGCTCCCAGGGCACTCTCCCCACCAGGATCCCCCTGCTGGGGCAGACAGCATCCTCACTTCTTTGCAGGGTCATTTTTAAACCACTCAGTAAAGAGAGGCAAAGCCCAGGGAGCAGAGTGGTGAAGGCAGCACTGAGAAAGGGGAGCTGAGGCAGCAGAGGGGATGGTGAGGATCCCCCTCCTTCATCAGCACTGACTACCTTGGAACAAACTGAGACAGAGCACCTTCCCCCTAAACCAGGGACTGCATTAAAATCCACACAAACCTCGGGGTCAGCAGCTGCTGCACACCCTACACACAAAACTGCTGCTGCTTGCACTTGGTGATCTCCCACTGCTTGCTTTCTGCACTAAATAAACATTCTCCTTCCTCTGGTTTCCCTGTGGCAGCACCATGGGATTGTTCTGTGCTCACAGCAGAAGGGTAGCTGTGTCTGAAAGGAGAACATGTGTTCCCTCAGCTCCACCAAGCCAGGAGCCTGGCCAGAAACATCCTCAGCAGTGCTGTGGTCCCTCTGCTGCCAGGAACCCAGCCAGGGCACAGCAACCCAGGGGAGAGCTCTGTCCAGAGCCATCACACCACACAAATCAACCAAATCAACCATCCAAAACCTCTCTGC
>NW_015379264.1:54484-58336 GCF_001522545.3 Parus major | reverse complement strand
AATCAACCAAATCAACCATCCAAAACCTCTCTGCCTGCACACAGCCAGCACACCACACCAATCAACCATCCAAAACCTCTCTGCATGTCCAGAGCCATCACACCACACCAATTAACCAAATCAACCATCCAAAACCTCTCTGCCTGTCCACAGCCAGCACACCACACCAATCAACCAAATCAACCATCCAAAGCCTCTCTGCCTGCACACAGCCATCACACCACACAAATCAACCATCCAAAGCCTCTCTGGCACATCTGATCTGGCCTTTCAATGACTTGCACCTCTCCTGTCTCACACCAGGTGAAGGAAGCCTGAGCACACATCACCCACCACAGAAACCATTGTTTCACCCCACTCTGTGCCCTTTCAGTGCCACTCAGAGCTGTAGCTAGGGATTTTCTAGACTTTGCTGGAGTTTATTTATACTGCTCAACATGGATGTTCTAAGCCCTCGAAGCTGTGCCAGTCCTTCCCCACTGAGGTGGAGTTCTGTGATCTTTGGGGCTGGTGGTGACTTTGTTCCAAAGTCTTATCTTCACAGGCAGTGAAGGAAACTGCTGTTTATGAGAGCTCTTGATGTTCTGTCCCAAACTTTGGACACAAGGTGGGAAAACTTGATGCTATGAAGGCTTTCCCAGCTCGTGGCCCAGTCCCAGCATTAACCCCCACGGGGAGGACAGGACTGCAGGCAGGAAAGCTGTTGAGGAAAGCCCACACATGATTTACACCCTGGAGGTTTGAAACAGAAGAGCCTGGCAATCTCTGAACGTGATCCCCCTCACCTTGGGCTAGGATACTCCTCTCCTCCTGTGGTGAAAATGGGATTATAGGCAGGGCAGGAGGGGCTGAGGGGAGCAGAGCTCTGGGGCAGCTTTGGTGCTTATGGGGTCCCATGGCAGAGAACAGCTCATCCCTTACCCAGTGTCCCTGCAGGCCCTTCCTGCCCAGGAGAGCCAGCCCTGAGGACAGGGCACACTCCAGGACACAGCAAACCCCAGGCCATGGCCACCAAGGGCCAGCCCGGCCCCAGGGGCTGTCCTGTGCTGAGCAGCAGTCAGCTTCTGCTTTTCCCAGCCTGGGGACAGTGAGTTTGTATGGTTTTCTCCCCTCCCAGCCCCTCCAACACCCTGCAGTTGTGCTGGCCAGAGGCTGGGGAGCAGAGGAAAAGCTGCTCTCCTGGCTCCTGGCCAAGCATTACACAGCAAGGGTGTCCCATATCCTGTATTTTGGGAAGCCAGATGACTTCATCAGCAGCTGATACCCCCTGACCTGCTCACCCTTGGCCAGGCTCACTGCTGGCCAGCCCCAGAGCTGCTCACCCTGCTGTGATGTGCACAGTGCCGTTCAGCACTGACCGCTGCCACAGCCGGATTTTCGATGTGCTGGAGCTGTCACACACACAGTGAAACCCCAGCAGCCTCCTACACAAGCTGAGGAGCCCAGGTGAGATGGAGAGGGACAGAGGACAGGGCTGATGGGAGGTGGAGCTGTGGGTGAGGAGGGAGGAGAAGGCCACACTCACCCTGATGCGCCGCATGGCCGTCACGATCTCCACGCGGCTGTTGGGCCGCGGCACATCCAGGCTCCCGATGTACTGCAAGGAAAGAAAGGAGATCAGCCCGGCTCCTGCAGCACTGGAAACCCTCTGCTCCCACCTCAGGGGCATCCACACAGCCACCCAGGCTCACTCCTGGGGAAGGAGCAGCATCTTGCCTGCTGCACCTGAATCCCTCAGCCACGGAGCTGTTCCCTCACCACAACGCTGCCAGTAGCCAAAACCCCTTTTTCTAGCAATAAAATAACTTCAGCTGTCTGGCCAGCAGGACTCACTCATGCAGGCCATGATCAAAGCACACAGGAATAAGCAAATATCCCCTCGGTGGCAGTGACTCATCTGTGACAGACCTGGATATTGGAATATCCCTAAAATAGCCGGCCCAGCCTGTCCTGTGGCGGGCTCTCCATTATTTCACCGCAGCCTGCCAGGCCCGTGGCTGTTTTTGCAGGAATGCTGAGCCTCCAGGCCAAGCCCCCAGAATAAAGGAGCAGCTTTGCTATTCACAGGGGACCAAAGGCAGCGCCACCGCGACCCAGCACGGAGAGCCTGGAACAAAAACCTTTTTAAAAATAAAGCGGGAGAGGGCAGATTCTGAAGAAGGATCAGAAAACAGACAAGCGATGAAGAGTCAATGCTGAGCACTAAAAACGTGTAGTCAGAAGAAAAGCGTTTTGAGGTGATTTCCTGGCCCTCTGTGCTCCCACGCTTCGTCTCCACACGAGGCCTGACGTAACCCTCGGCAGCACGGCGCGGGCACCGAAGCCAGCGGGGCTACGTGCCCTGGGAGCGTGGCCAGGACCTCTGCTGACAGCACTGCTGAGGCCCAGCTGGCTCCCAGCAGCAGCACCCACATGGGTGCCCAGGCAGGGGCTGCTGAGAGGGGCTGTGCCTGTCCCAGCTCCGCTGCAGTGTGAGCAGCGATGGCACCGAGCAGGGCACCCCACAGGGACACACACCCAGGGAGCCCCGTGTTCCTGGGAGCCCCCCTTGCTGACCCCACAGCCCAGCCTGGGCACGCAGAGTCCAGCAGTGACCAGCACAGGCAGCGGTGCTGAGAGCAGATGTGCAGAGGGAGGATACAGAAATAAGCCCCGAACATCTGGCGTGTCCATCACGTGTGGGCAGCCCTGATTATGTAAGCGGGAATTCCAGCCCTGCTGAGAGCACAGCCCCGGGAACCCTCCCTGCCACATCCCCTGCCACCCCTCAAAGGGACAGCTCACCTCCGAGAGCCATCCCAGGCACCAGCACCTGCCCTTTTCCAAGGGCAGAAATCACAGGTGACAAGTGTGCTGCAGAAGAGAGACCCTTCACAGTGTGGTGAACATCCCCCCAAAACGTGGGCCTGGGGCTTGGTCCTTCAGCTAAACAACTGAAACAACAATATCCCCCCAAAACGTGGGCCTGGGGCTTCAGCCAAACAACTGAAACAACAATATCCCCCCAAAACATGGGCCTGGGGCTTCAGCTAAAGAACTGAAACAACAACATCCCCCCAAAACGTGGGCCTGGGGCTTCAGCTAAAGAACTTCCCAGCTGAGCTGGGGGATGCTCTGAGGACCCATCCACGCCCAGCAGTGATCTGCAGGCATTGAGCACACCAAGGACCGCTCTGCTCCGCTCTCCTCCAGCCCTCCTACTCCCAGCACCGATTTTAATCATGGCAGTGGGTGTGGGAGCAGGCAGGTGAGGCAAAGAGGAGCCAGAAGTTCCACAGTGCAATTCTTGCACTCACCCAGCCCACCCCTGGGACTGAGCTCACAGACCCCCAGGCATGGGCACAGCGAGGAGAAAGGAAGGTGCCCAGACAAAAGGGGAGAGAATAAAGCTGGGCCACGGAGCTGACAAAGAGAACAGACCCGTGACAGAACTCGCCCTCCCCGAGGAAGGAATGTGTGTACACCAGCAGGATGTGGCTTTTCCAAATAATCACCTCCAGAACCACGGCCCCACCACCCTGCCAAGGCATGGGGGGACAGAACTGGAGTCCCCCACCCACACCTGGATCAGAGCAGGGATCAGGGGCTCACAAATCCCCATGGGCTGTCCCAGGCAGACTCCCCCTCCCCAGTTAGGGGAAGAAAGGCCACGTGCTGGGAGAGCAGGCGGCCAAGGGGGTCCCTCGAGCCCTGGCAGCCCCACAGAAGCAGAGGCAGCCCCCACACTGCCCAGGGCCACTGCTGCTCCAGCTCTCTCACAGGGAGCTTTCAGTCCTCCACACACCCCCTGCTCCTCATCCCCAGGCTGGGATCCATCCTTCCATCCATCATCCATCCATCCATCCATCCATC
>NW_015379264.1:51112-53374 GCF_001522545.3 Parus major | reverse complement strand
CATCATCCATCCATCATCCATCATCCATCCATCATCCATCCATCATCCATCATCCATCCATCATCCATCCATCATCCATCATCCATCATCCATCCAGGGCCCCAGAAAGGACAGGTCCTCCCCTGCCAGGGGGTTCCAGCACCATTGGGCTTCTCACAGCCAGAAGGACTCTGCTCGCTGTGTCTCCCCTCCCAACAGGCTCTCCTCTCTGCCCCGGGCACAGGGCCCCACACACAGCCTGCAGCACTGCACCCTCTGCCCACGGCTTCCAAAAGATCTGCCCAGTTCTGGGAAATGCCAGGGGAAAAAAATCAGTTTGTTTTTTAAACAGAAAACAAAGGGGAGCGCTTTGCCAAAGCTCTGTTTGCACAAGTCACTCAGATTCTCGTTTTTCCTCCAGGCTCTTGAACACTGCTCGTTTTCTGCTCTCTCAGGAACGAATTTTCTTGCGAAGTTGCTTTTTCTGCGACAGCAGGTGGCAGATATTTTGGGAAAAGCGAAGGCCAATCGCATCCCTGGCGGGGACACCTCGGGAGGGGTGTTGATGGGAGGGCTGGTGGGCAGAGGTGGGCAGCCAAAGCCTTCCTGGGGAGGAGATGCCGCCTTCCTGCCGCCCCGACAGCCCAACGCTGCGAGCAAAGGTCAGGGCTGAATCATCCCACGGGGAGCCTGCACTGCTGCTGCTGCTGCTGCTGCTGCTTCCAGAGCCACCCCGAGCCACAGACGAGGAGCCAGAGCTCCCTCCTGGGAGCTGCAGGCAGGCAATGGGGCAGAACGCTGGCACCGGCCCAGCAGAGCCCTGTCCGGGCACGGGAGGGGTTGTGGGGCCCCAGCAGGGAGATGGGAGGCACCAGATGTGGGGCACGAGGGTCCCCAGATCCCCAGAGAGCACAGGGAGGGGTGAGGCCGCCCCAGGCACTGGGACAGTGACCCTGCCACAGTGGCTGTGCCACGGAGCGAGGGACAAAGTGCTCGGGCTCCTGTGTGGATCCTGTGTCCCTGTGTTCCCGGGGAACACCCAGCCTGCCTGCAGCCTGCCTGATAAGGGCTTCTCCCAGCCTGCTGCTGCTGCTGCTGCTGCCAGGAAAGCAGCGACAAATCCATTCCCAGGACTTTGGCTGTCCCACTGTTCCTGCTCCCAGGGGCTCTGGGCTGCCCTGCCCCAGCTCTGCCCTGCAGCTCAGAACAGCCAGCCTGCAGGGTGGAAATGGGGAAGTTCACTCAGACTGTGCTGCTGCAGGCTCAGAGGCCAAAAGGGATGGAAAATTCACCATGCCAGCTGGCTTCGATGGAAAAAGGCACTGGTTCTATTCCGAGTGCACACACGGGTGCTCTGCTGAGCTGGGCTCCCTGCACCCCGAGGACAACACGAGACAGCGTGTCACAGCCACCCAGAGCTGTGCAGCTGGACACTGGCACTGACAGCCAGACTGACTGACAGACTGACAGACAGACAGACAGACTGACAGACAGACAGACTGACACACAGGCACAGCCCCGAGGACAACAAGAGACAGTGTGTCACAGCCACCCAGAGCTGTGAAGCTGGACACTGGCACTGACAGCCAGACTGACAAACTGACAGCCAGACAGACAGACAGACTGACAGACAGACAGACAGACTGACAGACTGACAGACAGACACACAGGCACAGCCCTGAGGGACACCCATGTGTCTGCTGGTCCCAGCTTTAACTTCAGCCCTGCTTAGGAGCTGCCCACGGCTCAGGTGCCAGAAACACAGAGCTCTGGGGGCTCCAGGACCCTCACAGAGCCACGAGCACCACACCTGCTCTGCCCTCCCACCAGCCAAAACGGGGCTCACCCCAAAAGGGGAGACACCTGTGCTGCAGGGGGCCAGCAGGGCACAGCCCCAGCGGGTGCCCAGGGGGGATGAAGTTTTTCCACACCAGTGAAGCAGGAGTGTCCATCCCCACGTCCCCTGGCCGTGTTTCCATCCCCACCCTGCCCACAGCTGCCCCCAGAGCGGGCCTGAGCTTCCTGCAGCACCCACAGCAGGGATGTGCGAGCCCAGAGCGCTGCAGAAGGCAGGGCTGGGAGCATCCCCCCTCCTGCTGCTCCTGCTGGGGCTTCTGGCACCTGCAGAGCTCACGTGTGTCTGTCTGGGACCCAGAGCCTGGACCCACAGCCTGGGACCCACAGTCTGGGACCCAGAGCCTGGGAATGGAGCTGGGACTCACAGCCTGGGAATGGAGCCTGGGACCCAGAGCCTGGGAATGGAGCTGGGACCCAGAGCCTGGG
>NW_015379264.1:48538-50907 GCF_001522545.3 Parus major | reverse complement strand
CCCACAGCCTGGACCCAGAGCCTGGGAATGGAGCTGGGACTCACAGCCTGGGAATGGAGCCTGGACCCAGAGCCTGGGAATGGAGCTGGGACCCACAGCCTGGGCACACACAGCCTGGGCACACACAGCCTGAACCCACAGCCTGGGCACACACAGCCTGTGACCCAGAGCCTGGGAATGGAGCCTGGACCCAGAGCCTGGGAATGGAGCTGGGACTCACAGCCTGGGCACACACAGCCTGGGCACACACAGCTCTGCCAAAGCCAGAGTTTTCTTTGCCAGGAGCTCCACTAAGCAGCCCAGGAACCGACCTAACAAGCGTGGCAGAAATATGCCAGTGTTTGAGAGGAGAACCTTTGTAGACTTGGGAAGGTTATTTATAGCCCCGAGGCAGCAATCCCGGGCTCAGGCACACTGCAGCTCTGCTCTGGGCTGAGCACTCCAGAGCTGCCAGCACAAACAGCCCCCAAACAGAGCTGCCAGCTCGCTCCCAGCCAGCCCAACTGGTGCACAGCATCACACAACCTGGCTCCTGCTTCCCAGCCCTCCAGGAAAGGGATCCTTGCTGGGAAGGGAGCCTGAAGCAGTGGAAGGGAACTGCACACCTCCATCAGGGCTGCCTGCAATTCAGTTCACTTCCAACGCTGTTATTTGCAGCCCTCACGTTCATAAAAACATACACACGAGTGGAAACACACGTGTTCTCCCTGCTCAGTGCTCCCCTGAGCTGGAATGGCTTTCCTGGTAAGGCATTTCTCTTTGGAGCAAGTGGCAGTGCCTGCAGGCAGGCAGGTGGGCTGGACAGAGGAAGGGACAGAACGGATCAGACTCGAGTCTCCTCCATGTCCCATCTCCAAACATAGACAGCAACAGATGCTCAGTTCAACTTCAGTTTCCCACGCACAGAAGCAGAGAAAAGCACTGACAGAAATGACAGGAAGTGCCTGGTTGCCAAGACCACTTAAGGGAATAAATCCACCCCACCAGCCAAACACCAAAACCCCACCTGCTGCACAGAAGGACAGAAACCCTCCCGAAGCTCCAGTGCCACCTTCCCCTGCCAGCAGCTCAGGTAGCAGGAACAGCAGGTTCCAGCACATGGGATGCCCAGGCCACAGGCACTGGGTCCAGCAAGGACTGAGATGTGTTGGGGCAGCCACATCTCCCCTTGCCAGCACACAGGGGAGCAGCAGAGAGGGTCCTCACACCCATCTGCCCCTCCTCTGGAAACCACCTACATCAGGCACTTGAGGGGATTAATGGGACTGAAGGAGCAGCAGCTCTTTCCAAATAAAGGGCATTTGGTAGGTGGGACCTTGCTCTGGACCACAAAAGCCCAGCCCAGGCCGGCCCCAGCTCCCAGGACAGGGACAGGAGTGAATCCCTGAGCAAACCCCCAAGAGCTGAGGCTCTGCCAGCCCCCAGCACCTCACTCCCTCTGCCTGCTGCTCTCTGGAGGAGCTGGAGCAGCCTGAGCCACGATTTCTGAACTCACACAATTGCTGGTGTTGCACAAGGTGGCCCTTGGGTTTTGTCCTGCAGCACCAGAGCTCTGGGAAGATAAGGAGCAAGCTCACATCCCTCCCCTTCTCACGGACATGGAAGAGAACAGGAGGTGTCTTTCCTCTCTACATCCCCATTATCTAACCAGAAATCCACTGCACGAGTGGGAATCTCTGTCCATTCCCCTGCACCACGCTGCAGCTCCCAGTTCCTTCATCCACACATTTCAGCTAACCCAGGAGGCCAGGCTTTTGATTTTAATCAACAATTTACACTGCAAGAGGAAAACAAACGTGGTGCCTCCCCTCGGAGCCAGCTCCGATTCCCCTCAGCCTGACCAAGGCATCTCTGGGATACAGCGGGGTTTGGTGGCCAATGAAAACAGATCCAAAAGTGTCAACTGATTTGCTGCTCCCAAGAAGATGGAGCAGGATTTTCCCTCTCTTGGATTTCTCTCCAGAAAACGGATTAATGTAATCCTTAGGGGACGCTTTGCTCTGACCCCGTGCCAGCACACACAAGTGGCTTCGGTGGGGACAAGAGGGACAGGGCTCCCGATGGCATCACAGCTCGGGTCTGTCACCCTCTGCTCGACAAAGGGTCAAATTCTGGCTTCCTGTGGCCACCAGCCCCCCAGGCTCCCCACGGCCACCGGGCTCCCCATGGCCACCAGCCCCCCGGGCTTCCCGTGGCCACCAGCCCCCCGAGCTCCCCATGGCCACCAGCCCCCCGAGCTGCCCATGGCCACCAGCCCCCCGAGCTGCCCATGGCCACCAGCCCCCCGAGCTCCCCATGGCCACCAGCCCCCCATGCTTCCCATGGCCACCAGCCCCCCAGGCTATCCATGGCCACCAGCCCCCCGGGCT
>NW_015379264.1:36377-45521 GCF_001522545.3 Parus major | reverse complement strand
CTGTGTGCCCCCTACCCGGACCGGCACCGGCACCGGCACCGGGGCTGTGTGCCCCCTCCCCGGACCGGCACCGGCACCGGGAGCTCGGCGGGCGGGCGGCGCTGACACCCAGTGCTTGCGCCCCGCCGCCAAACTTGGAATGGGCGGAGAAGCAGAGAAGGGATAATGGGAAGCGACTCCTCGGGAGCGGTTCGGGAAGGGACCCGCATCCCTCCGGCTGCGGAGCCGCGCCGAGGAACTCCGCTCGCAAATCCTTGTCCCAACACCGGACAAGGTGGGAACCAAGCGAGCTGGAAGAATGGAAATATGGAATGTGGAAAATCTCCATCTTACGCTTAAAGAAATACCAGCTCTTGAACCAGGCCCCCGGCCCTACCGGGCCCTCCCTTACCAAAGTCCCAAAAGCTGTGAATAAGCTCCCCACCCACTGAGAGCAGCCCAGAGCTGCTCAGGGAGCAACTCACATGGATCTGACCTCCAGCCCAGGCTGTTGCACCCCTTACCCCGCACACACAGTGCACTCTCAGGTGGGGCTCCATCCTTCCGTGTTTGGATCTCCACGGGTGCTGCAGACCCCGCAGAGTGCCTGAAGAGCCACCGCTGGCCTCAGCGGCACTGCCCTCCCCAGAGAACCACGCTTCCCAAAGCCCTTGCCTTGCCATGCCTGTGTGTTCCTACAGCCAGAGCCCGCTTCCCGCAGGGCTCCAAATGCCTGCAGTGCAAAGAGCAGCACTCATTGTTGATCCTTCCCCGGGCAGAACAGATCCTGGGCCATTGATTTTTCAGCCTGAATCGATGTGGTGAAACTTGAGTTTATCAGACAGTTCAGTGGCAGCCAGAGCACTTCAGCCACATCTGAAAATGTATTGTTCCACTCAAAACGGGGTGGGCTTCCCACCACCCCCAGAGGCTCAGCTGACTGGCTGGGCACAGACAATTACAGCACAAGCTGAGAAATCCCTGGCACCTCGTGCCACGAGAGGTGGATGTGAACAGCTGCTGCTCTGCCAGTTTCCCCGTGCCAGGCCCAGGGAGGGATTTCACAGAGCTGACAGCACCTGGACAAGTGAATCAAGGGATGATTTCCTACTGAAAGTGAGCCCTGGGGTTGAAAACTCTTGAAACTCTTGAAAACTTTTACTCCTTGGTTTTCAAGGGGATCTGTGCTGTGTGTTGCAGGTGTGACAGCACCCGCAGAGATCCCTGGGGAAAAATGGTGCAGAGAGCTGAACACCTGCTTGGAGTCACTTCAGCCTGGGACAGGCAGGAGCTGCTGGTGGAATGTTTTGGAGCCTGGATCTTCTCCATGGTTCTTTCTGAAAGCTTCTGTTTAGTGAAGGTTTGGCTGACAGCACGGAAGTCCCAGGTGCTGGGAATGGTACAGACACCACGTAAGTCCCCTGAGAGTCTCTCATCCAACACCTGCTCCAAGCAGGGTGAGCTTCAGCTTCGAGATGAGAGCAGCAGCTCAGAGATGTGTCTGGGCATATTGCAAGTACCCCAGGGACAGAGATCCCCCAGCCTCTCTGGAGCCCCGTTCCTGTGCTAAATTTGATTACAGACACACATTCTTGCAGACTGTAGAATTCCCACAGCCAGCAGAGCCCCGTGGATGTGAGGAAGAGCTGAATCCCGTGTGGGAGGGCTGCAAGCATCTCTCCGGTGCGCGGTGCCCTCGGGGAGCTGCTCCCCCAGGCATGGGCATGGGCGTTTGATGGATCAGAGCCTGGGGAACAAACCAGCTCCTTCCAGGCGCTCCCGGTGGGTTTGCCTGGCAGCACCAGGGCTCCTGACAGATGTCCTGGGCTGTGCATAGCCTGCTCCTCTGGCTTTCACACAGTTCTCAGTGTCTGCTGCACTGCCTGGAGCCAGCCCGCAGCCGGCTCTTAGAATATTGGGTTTGGAGCAAGGGATAAGCCTCCCTCTCTCTGCAGTTACTCCTGGGTCTTTGGCACCCCGGGCACAGCAAACAGCAGCGTGGGGGACAGCGGCTGTGCTGTCACCGGCTTGTCCCAAAGCCACTGCCCGATGCCGCAGGCGTGCCTGGGGGGAGGGACTGCATGGGGCAGCTCAGGTCACCCTCGTCACCTTTCCCCTTCTCGTTGCCTTACAGAAATCAGCGGGGTCTCTCTTTATAAATTCATTTTTTCCTGTGCAATCAGTGACCTTACAGGTTAAAGCCTGCCCTTGCTCCTCCCTGCCAAACCTCCGCCTCTCGCTGGGAGAGCCTTTCCGGGCTGCCCATCCCAGGCTGCCCATCCCGGGCTGTCCATCCCCACTCTGTCCATCCCGGGCTGTCCATCCCAGCCTGCCCATCCCAGGCTGCCCATCCCCACTCTGTCCATCCCAGCCTGCCCATCCCAGCCTGCCCATCCCACTCTGTCCATCCCAGCCTGCCCATCTCACTCTGTCCATCTCACTCTGTCCATCCCAGCCTGCCCATCCCGGGCTGCCCATCCCAGGCTGCCCATCCCGGGCTCCCCATCTCAACCTGTCCATCTCACTCTGTCCATCCCAGCCTGTCCATCCCCACTCTGCCCATCCTGGGCTGCCAAGCTGAGCAGGAGATCCGGGAAGGACACGGAGGGATATTAACTCTCACACTCGTGTTTGTCCTACGAGTCCAGAACCTGTCTCCTCCCATTCCAAATCAATAATTAGGAGTCCCGGAATAACCCGCCGAGGTTGTGTAACCGGTTTGCTCCTGGTCGCATCCCTGTCCGTCCCCACCCGTCTGTGCAGGCCCGTCGGGGGCTGAGGTGTCCCCTGAGCCCGAGGGGACCCTGCCAGGACAGGGGACACGACTCTGCCACCCTGAGCCACCGCCGGGACCTTCCGAGGGCTCGTCCGTGACCCCTCCGGGCAGCCCCGCGGGGAAGCGGCTCGGGGCCGGGGCCGGGGCCAGAGCGGTGCCGGTGCCGGAGCGGCGCCGGGGCCGGTGCCGGGGCCGGTGCCGGTGTCGGTGCCGGTGTCGGTGTCGGTGTCTGAGTCAGTGTCGGTGTCAGTGTCGGTGCCGGTGTCGGTGTCGGTGCCGGTGCCGGGGCCGGTGCCGGTGTCGGGGCCGGTGTCGGGGCCGGTGTCGGTGTCGGGGCCGGTGTCGGTGTCGGGGCCGGTGCCGGTGTCGGTGTCGGTGTCGGTGCCGGAGCGGTGCCGGAGCCGGTGCCGGTGTCAGTGCCGGAGCGGTGTCGGTGTCGGGGCCGGTGTCGGTGCCGGTGCCGGAGCGGTGCCGGTGTCGGTGTCGGTGCCGGAGCGGTGCCGGAGCGGTGCCGGCTCTCCCGGGATCTGCGGGATGTGCATTTGTAAGGCTGTCCTGCCATCTCCTGGGAAAGCCGAGAAATGCGGCACGGAAAACCCAAACCGGACGGAGGGTCGGCGATCGCCTTCCCCAGGCTCTGCCCAGCTTTCGGGGCTGGGGGGGGTGTGGGATGTTCCCCCTTCGCTCTGCCCGGGGGAACCAGCCCCAGCAGCCATCCCCAGACTGCCTGCGGCTCCCTGCGGCCGAGGGGATGTTCCAGCGGAGCCGATGGCACAGGGAGATAAAACCCGGCTCTCTGTGTGCCTGCAGAGCCCCCAGCAGCAGCAGCTGGGGTGTCTTGGGGTGCAGCGGGGAGAAATGATCTCCATCCCACTTGGGAACACTCCTGTGCATGGGTCTGCAGTGAGCCACACACCCCAACAGCAAAGCACCCTAAAGACTTGGTCAGGGTGGTTTGGGTTGGTCCAAAAGCACCCCAAAGTCTCAGCAGGTCTCAGAGCTGGAAAAGAGATCATACTGTACAAATATGTTATAAATAAAAGCCTGTTATTAATATTTAACGTATTTTAAATATGTTATAAATAAATCACAGCCTGGCCTGTGAGTGTCAGCCTGCACCACCTAGTCTCACCCCTATGAAGAACCACAGTGAAAACACCACACTTTTCCCACCAGAAAATCCTGTATTACTGTAATATCCACAGTCCATAGCAGGAACCTCCTTTATCTAACCTAAAAAACAACATTTGCAGAGCTCCCTGTACCTCCAGCGCGGTTGGTGCCAGCACAACGAAGCTGAACCTTCCCCAAAGCTTTCCCCACAAGCCCTGTGCCCCAGCACTGTGGGGGGAGAAGCCAGCTGCCCTCAAAAGTGACAATGGTGAGCACATAGCCCAGCCCCAGGAGGCTCAAAACAGGGGCTCATAAATCAGAGAAATCATACCAGGGCTTTAGGCCAGGAACACAGGCATTTTTTACTGTGCTGGATGCAGGTGGGAATGGGAAACATCCCAGGGCACGGCTGTGAGAAGAAGTGAGCAGATGGCAGACTTTGCAGCTCTGCACGGTAATTTGTAAAGCAAATTGGCCCTTGGGCAGGCGGTCACACAGCAAAGGGGGATCCAGCTCACAGCTCGGTGTCCCCACTGCTCTGATGGCCTTCCACACAATCCTACAGCAGCAAATGCTTTTGGGGTCGTGTTCCTGCACTGGAGAGTGCAGCAGAGCCGCCTGTGTGGCACCAGGGCATCCCAAAGCTGCTCCCTGTGCTGGGCTCGGGCCCCAGCTCGTCCCTCCATCCTCCCGGGGGCAGAGGCAGTGAGCCAGCAGCACCAGCACATGCTTGTCCTGCCCCATGAAACCCACTGATCTGAACAGCAAGGGCTGGGATGGAGGCAAATGACTTCAGAAAGGGGAGGAAGGCGAGTCTGTTGGAATTAAGGTCAGGAACTTGCTGGCATTTGCTGACATTTTGTTCCTGATGAGCTGGCAGGGCTCATTCTCATCAGGCACACACTAATGTATGCATTTATTTATTTTAGAGGTGGGCCTGGAAACAGTTTCAGAGCTGTTTCTGAAAACACAGACTCATCTTTGATATCCAGCAGGGTGCAGGCAGACTGCTAATCAAACCACCTGAAAACTCAGACTTTGTTTTCACAGACATTTCGAATCTTTGCACCGTGGTTTCCTTTCAATTTGAAATCATCCCAAGTTTTTGGAAGTTCTCCACAAACCCCAAGTCTTGAAATGTTTTTTGTTTCATAAAAACAAACACTTGGTGCTTCTGAGCTAAACACACTCCCTGCAGCAGAGCAGGTGCTGGCTAAAATCACCCCTGCTCCCTGCCAGCCCCACACAGCCTGCAGGGCAGCCCCGAGGGTTTGGGGCACCCAGAGTCCCCTTGCCATGGCAGGGAGCTGCTGGCAGTGGGAGCCCATCCCTAGGAACTTCCCAGGAGGCTCCACATACAGAGCAGGATATTCCCACAGCGGCTGGAGCAGTGTCCACGTCCCCCGAGCATCTCATCCTTACAGGAGCCATCCCCTACAATGTTCCTCATGCTCTGACCTCACTGCCCCATCAGACAGCCCTAAAGGTGCTGTGGGAAACACAACACCCTGCATGAACATCCCTCTGGAGCGTTCTCAGCTCAGTGGGTTTTCAGGGAGCTGAGCACTCACTCTGCTCACTGCAGAGAGAGGCTGGGGCTGTGCCCTGCCAGCCAGGGCTGCAGCCACGGGCAGCCGCTCCAGGGGCATGGCATCATCCCAAATTCATCCTCAGTTTGTCACACTGCTGGTCTGGAGGCGGAATGGCTGCAGAAAGAAAGGTCTTGGGGTTGTTTGTGTCTCTCTGTGGAGGAGTTTGTACAGCCAGAGCTCCCATCTCTGCAGGAAGAGCTCAAGGCACCAGGGGCTCCAGGCTAACCTTGTCCCTACATCCCAGGGCAGTGGTGGCCAATGCTTCATGTTCCAGCAGAGACAAGAAGGAATATGCTTCTTCTCAGCTTCTAAGGAGCCAGAAGAACTTCTTCATTTGCATGGCAAGCATGTAGCCTAGTTCAAGTAACGTGTTAATTGCAATGTCTAGCTGTTCAGGCTTCTGGTAGCAATCCTGAAAAGTAAAATTTGGCTGAAAAGTAAATCCAGAACTTGGCATTCTCCATGTGGGAATGCAGCTTAGCATCCTCACACGTGTCTCAGGAGAGCAGGACAGCGCCCAGAGGAGGAGGCTGGAGCCTGGCTGCTCCCTCCCTGGGATCGCTGCGGTTCATCGGAGCTGCCTTTGATACGACTGCAATTCGCCAAGGCTTATTTGCCGTGTAATCAGACACATGGCCCCTTCCTTTAATTGCCTTGTAAACTGCCAGGATGATTAATTCTGCCACAAGGCTGCATTAATGCGGGGGTGATGGGTGGTGAGTTGGGGGGTGCTGGGGGGCTGGGACAGCCCCAGAGGGGGGCTCTGTGCCTCGGTGGCAGTGCCTGCACACCTTTCCCACCTTTCCCAGGGCAGGGAAGCTGGAAATCCTCGGGGCTCAGAGGCTGCAGATGGGGCGGCAGTGCCAGGAGAGCCCCCCGAGCTGGGGCAGAGCCAACCCCGGGACTCAGGGACACCCCGGGACACGGAGCCATCCCCCCCCGAGCTGGGGCAGAGCCAACCCCGGGACTCAGGGACACCCCGGGACACGGAGCCATCCCCCCCCCCGAGCTGGGACACCCCCCCAGCTCTGCCTTCCTCCCCCAGCTCTGCCTTCCTCCCCCAGCCCTGCCTTCCTCCCCCAGCTCTGCCTTCCTCCCCCAGCCCTGCCTTCCTCCCCCAGCTCTGCCTTCCTCCCCCAGCCCTGCCTTCCTCCCCCAGCTCTGCCTTCCTCCCCCAGCCCTGCCTTCCTCCCCCAGCTCTGCCTTCCTCCCCAGCCCTGCCTTCCTCCCCCAGCTCTGCCTTCCTCCCCAGCCCTCCCCACACCCGCTGCCCGGCAAAAGCAGTATTTCACTCTCTCTCCACGGATTTTACCGCTGGGGCTCTGATATATTCTCCTAAGGGACCTCTCATATCTGGGCAATGAACGTTTCTGTGCTTGCAGCTCAGCTTTCTTGCCTGGAGATATATTCAGATGAAACAATAATATATATCGGCTCCAAATCCCAATGGGTGTAAATACCAGGGGAGAGCACAGTGAACAGTCCTGGCTTCCATCGCTGCGGAATTTCCAGCGTTCGCTGTGTCTGGGGCTGGGGAAAGGAGGGATGAGCAGCTCGGGGGTGTCTGGGGGCTCAGGGGCTGCTGCCAGCACGGTGGGGCACACGGGGAACGAGGCACGGGAAGGGATGTGGCGATGAGCCGGGGACCGAGCGGGGATAACCAAAGCTCACAGGAGGAGGTGCGAGCTGGCATTTTCACAGCCTCAGCTGAAGATACACTGGGGAATGGGTGTATCTGTCTGTCCCAGACCACGGGCGGGGATTTGCCCCGGTGCCTGGGGTGGGGAAGGAGCCCGAGCTCCCTGGGCAGGAGCCGCATCCCTGCGGGAGCGCAGAGAGCCCGGTGGCCTGGGACATGTGCCACAGGTTCTGCTCAGCAGGAAGAAACCTCTTGAGATTTCTTCTTGCTCCTCGGTCCTTCCCTCGGTTTCGAGGAGAAGGTTATTTTGGAAACGTGCTGTGGAAAAATGCCCACAAAGAGAAGAAGGCAAGGGGGGTGAGGACAGCAGCTACACCCCGGAGCCCTGGGGTCCCCCCTAATTTCTCCTTTCTGCTCCTTTTGGGCCTCATTAGGCGTCAGCTGGACCCTGCCCCCTCCCAGAGTCAGGGGAGAAATCAAGGAAAACTTTGTTTCCAAACAGTTGCAAATGCATCGTTGGAGTATCTGTAATTTAAACTCGAATCCTCCTTCTGCTAACAGTGATGGATGGCTTTTTCCTACTGCTTTGAGAGCCCTTGGATCCTGCACGGCAGATGCCTCCCTGATTTATGGCTTGCCTCTTCCTGGGAAGGGAAACAAACAGCCCCATCCTAATTACCACTCTCTTGTTAGGACACTTTTCTCCACTGCTTCCATCTTATTACCCGGGCTCCCCGCTCCACCTTTGTGTGTGATGGGGAACCCTGGCACGGATTCAAACCATCTCATTTTACTGGCAAATAAGTTCATGTGCCCCGCAGATGGATGGCCTGCTAGAAATTGCATTTTTTCCTGAGTGGCTCAGTCAGAGAGGGGGTCAAGATGTGAGGATGGGGATGATGGGGAGGAAGGAGAAAAGGTAATGCCAGCGGTATTTCCCTGCCTCCAACCGGTGCTGGCAGAAAGGAGGGAGGGAGGGGTTGGGCCACACGAGGCGCTAAAAATAAATGTTCTTCTTGCTAAAGAGAATCTTGCTGGTTCAACTCTTTCCCATTCTTTTGTGTAGGAGAGCGGTTAATTCTCCTTGGGAGCCCATTCACTCAGCAGATGTTGCTTTTCTTTGTGTGATTAGCCTGAAATCAATGGCAAATAATCCTGCACTCTAACAAACAGGGGAGCACGCCATGGCAGCGCTGAGAGCTGATTCTGCAGCCCGAGCAGATGCTGACCCTGCTGCCTGTGAGGAAATCGCCTTTGTGCCTCTCAAATGGCCCCGTGGCCTGAGCCCCGGTGCTGTGGGGGCAAACAGCTGCTGGGGCTGGCTGGCACAAGGACAGGGACACCCTGCAGGGACCCCATCAATGCCAGGGAGCAGGGGCTGTGCCTGGAGATGAGAGCGACAGAGCCCAGGGAAGGGCAGCACCCCAAAATCCTCTGTGCCTGTGCTCGGGCCCCCTGCAAAGCTCAGCCCATCCTCCTGGAGGAATAAATGCTGCCAGCAGTGATGTTATTGACAGAAATGCCAAGCCCTGACCCCACCAGTGCTGTCAGCTGAGGGTTTCTGGCTCAGCTGCCTTCTAAAAGTGAGTCTGTCAGCCACGTTTTAATTCACATAATGTGTCTTCTCCTGGTAACTTCTAAAGCCAGGCTGCTCCCACTCAAATGCCAGCAAAGCCAGAGTGTTTCACTGTACCTGTGCTGCTGCTTTACCTGCCAAAGACATCATCTCATCAGAGAGCAACACCAGAGTTATCTGATGTGCACAGAGTCCCTGCAAAAGTCAGAGGATAGGGGGGAGTTTTCTCCCCATCACCCACCCCAGAACCCCTGAATGCCAGAAAACTTGCCCCTTGTTTGCTGGGGTGAAGTTCTGGGGGTTGCTATTCCCAGCACCAGCCCTTCACCAGCACCCTTCAGTCAGTGTGCCTGGCTGCAGCATTCACTGATGCTCTTCTCTTCTCTTCTCTTCTCTTCTCTTCTCTTCTCTTCTCTTCTCTTCTCTTCTCTTCTCTTCTCTTCTCTTCTCTTCTCTTCTCTTCTCTTCT
>NW_015379264.1:34693-35982 GCF_001522545.3 Parus major | reverse complement strand
TTCTCTCTTCTCTCTTCTCTCTTCTCTCTTCTCTCTTCTCTCTTCTCTCTTCTCTTCTCCTCCCTGTGCCATGTGGCAAAACTCCTGATTTCCTGATTTCCCATCACCCTGGCTCCTCCTGCTGCAGCCTGGGCTGTCCCTTGTCACAGGGACAGCTGTGTCACTGCTCTGCAGGCAGCCCAGGCTTCAAGCCAGCACCAGTCACATCCTCCTGCCTGTTCAGGTGATAGCTTTCCCCACCAGGAAATCCTCTGGGTCACATAACGAGTACTTTTATTTCTACTTATTTGCAGTCAGAGCTGTTTCATATTTCAAAGTCACTTTTTGTGTTCCGAGGAGAGAGGAGGGAATAGCCCATGAGAGCTTTTCTGAAGGTGGTGTCTCTAATCTTCCTCTCAGACACATGAAAATGCAAATCCTTTCCAAATGGCATTAGACCATTGAATCCAGCAAGATATTTGTGTGGCAAATTTGTCACCAGTCCCTGAAACGCTTGCAGTGCCTCGGTGCTGCACTGGGGTGCTCTGTGCTGTCAGAATCAGCCTCTCCCTGCTGGCTGGAGCCTCCTTGGGAACGGGGGCCTGGCACTGCCAGGGCCTGGGTGGGCTCAGCTGGGCTGGCACTGGGACCCCAGCACTGAAAAACTCCTTCTCTCCCTCGCCCACATCCTGAGATGGCTGGAAGGAGCAAAGAGGGCTCTGACAGCCAGCAATGCCCTGCCACCTCTGCCTTCAGGGCAGCTGGGGACAGTCCCCAGAGCCGGGGAGATGTGAAACCCATCCATCATCTCCCTGCATGAAATTGGATTTAGCACCATTAGCAGAGAGGCTTCCCAGCAGCTCCTCGACTCCTGCTGAAACCACTCTCCCATTGCAAAGCTGATTAACAGAGTGCATCCGCAGTATTAATTAACCTAATGAACCCTGACGATAAAATTGGAGTCCACTTGGTTCCTCATCCCCCGCTGTGTGTGCAGGTGGAGCAGCTCCCGGAGCCAGCGGGGCCACAGCGGCTTCAGCGAGCCCAGGGGACTCTGCCCTGGGGCTGGGGATCCCTCACACCCCCAGAATGAGCAGAACCTGCTGGGCCTTCAACACCTGGCTTGTGAAATTCCAGGGAGCCAGCAGACAGACAGACAGACAGACAGACAGACAACTCAGTTCCTCAGCATCCTCACATCCCTCTGCCGAGGGTCACACCTGCAGGTGTTTCTGAGGGAAGGGAAAGGGAAAGGGAAAGGGAAAGGGAAAGGGAAAGGGAAAGGGAAAGGGAAAGGGAAAGGGAAAGGG
>NW_015379264.1:33478-34628 GCF_001522545.3 Parus major | reverse complement strand
AAAGGGAAAGGGAAAGGGAAAGGGAAAGGGAAAGGGAAAGGGAAAGGGAAAGGGAAAGGGAAAGGGAAAGGGAAAGGGAAAGGGAAAGGGAAAGGAAAGGAATGCTTGGGGGCTCTGGCAGTCAGTGATGTCTGTGATGGGCAGGGTGAGGAGGGGGGAGCCTGTTCCCAAGGGAAAGCTGCCTGTCCTCAGTGCAGCTCGATTATTCCCTTTCTGTCCAATTCCTGCAGTCCCGAGGGCTCGGATCCTTCCTGGCTGCAGCAGCTCAGGGAAGGGCTCAAGGGGCCAATTTAAGGCAGCTTTGGTCCCTGGGAGGCCTCACCCTGCACTTGCTTTGTGCCTGGCCCTCCTCAGGCTGCTCCACCCACAGGGACAGATCCAAAACACACGGGAGAAAAACTCTTCTGAGCCCAGAGTGAAGATGAAATACGAGGCACTTTTCCCCGGAGACTTCTAATTGAGAAATGTGAGAACTTTTGGGAGCCACTTCATGTCTGGGTTTCTACAGGGAGTCTCAGGGACTGGAGTCAGGGCAGTGAAGCTGGAGAGAAGCAGTATTTCAGCTGCCCAAGTTATTTACAATTGCAGGATGATGGGTATGGGAAAAAAAGTGAAAAATAAAGTAAATGAGAAAATGAGTAAGATTATTTTTCCATTTTGAACTTGTAATACTCTATACTGTGCCTTGTCCTGCAGATAAGCAAATGACAGATACTTCAAATCCACCAAGATGAAGTTATTTAGTATTCCTTCAACATGGAGAGAAATGGAAATGAAGTCTAATAAGGCTCCTGAACTCTTTCTTTACTACCCTCAGAGACAACCGAAAGGCATTTAATTTCCTGCAAGCCAAGAGCATAAACCGCACTCAGACACTTTATAAAACCCATCAGGCATCTTTCCCAAAGATTAAATAAGTAGGACAACATTTTCAAGAAGCTGACTGGAGCTGCTGAGCGCAGTTCCTGCCTGGCCAGCAGCGTGTGCTCCTCCTGCTCCCGTTCTGTGCGCTCTGTTCTCTCTGCCAGCACAGCCCTGCCTGCCACCGGCCTCCCGGGCACTGCCAGGGCCCTGGGCACGCCTGGCCCTGCTGCACAGCCCTGCCAGGCTTTGCTTGGGCCCCTCGGCATGGCTCAGAGCTCCTGGGCAC
>NW_015379264.1:30595-32490 GCF_001522545.3 Parus major | reverse complement strand
TGTGTGTGTGCATGGACAGATCAGATCTGTGTGTGCATGGACAGATCTGTTTGTGCATGGACAGATCAGATGTGTGTGTGCATGGACAGATGTGTGTGTGCATGGACAGATGTGTGTGTGCATGGACAGCTCGTTCCTGTGCCGCAGGACACAGTGTGTCTTCTCCATCACACACGGAAGCTGGAAGGAGCCCAAAACCTGCAGCTGTGTTGAGCAAATTGGATGGTTCCATCAGAAACCCAACAGGAGGAATCTGTGGACAGGAGCAGCTTGATGCTGGCTGGTTTTCATCTCCAGAGGCATTCAACAAGGCAAACCCACTTCCCACCGTTACCTTGGCCACAGGATGACGGAGATGACAGCTTGATATTCACTCCCATCATATCTCGTGCTCTCAGTGCAAGCAGCCCATCAGACTCTGCCAGCCCTGCCTGCCTCTCCAGCTGGGGTCTGCAGAGGAGAATGTGCAAAGCAAGGCAGCACAGTCTGAGACAGGAGCCTGTCCCCATGAAAAGCCCTGCTCCCAGCCCAGTAGGGATGGCTGGCTTCAGGCCTCGGGCCCCAGGAGCCAGGCACCCTGGTGGAGAAGTGCCAGATGTGCTGCTGCTGGAGGGGGATGGCAGAGACCCAGGGACTCACCAGGCTGCTCTCTGCAGCTCTGGATGTGCCAGTGAGGACTGGGGGCAGAAGGGCATGTGCCATCCTGGCTGCTGGGCTGTGGGGCTGCTCTCATGACTGCCCCGTGGCTTCATTTAGGAGAGAAGTGACCCCCAAGGGGATCACTGGCACAGGGAGCCCCTTTGCCAGGAGAAACCTCAGCCCCTGCTCTGCTGGCAGCAGGATGTGAGGGACAGGCAGCTCTGCAGGATGGCAGCCAGCAGCATCCAGGGGATGATCTCTCACTGGGGAGGGAGGGCTGCAGCTTGTGGGAAGGTTCTGCCTGCCTGGAGCAGCTCCCCTGCCTGCTGCAGCACACTCAGCAAGAGCAGCCCGAGTTAAATGCCAGCTGTGATTTGGCATTTTGCCTCTGGGTGGGGTGAGGAACCTTTCCGGCTGAGGTGGGTGAGCATTCCCAGCCCCACAGAGCTGCAGGTGGCCAAGGGGGAAGCACCTGGCTGTGCACTGGCCCTTGGCAGGAACACCATCCATTCTTTGCTGATTCCTGGCTGCCCTTGAGTCACCCTTAAACTCGTCAAGAGTGATTTACAGCTGTGTCAACAAGTGGGATCCAGGCTGCCGGTCCACACCGCAGGGAGGAAGAGGAGGAATAGCAGGAGTGGTTCCCAAGGCACAATATGGACTGGAAGGCTGGAAGAGAAAAGCCTAGCTGCTCTCCCTAGCCACAGGCCTGCCTCATCAGCAGGGGTGCTGTAATTGCTCTGCATTTCCCAGGGTCTGACATTGCCCCTGGACATTGGTTTCACTCTTCAAATGCGGCTGAGTCAGTTTGGTGGTGCTGAAATTCAGAGTGCTGCTCACAGTGTCCTCAGCTGGTGTCTGCAGCCAGACAAGGAGTGATGTGCTTGTCTCCCCAAAGACATCACAGTCCTTCCCTTACGGGGAAGGCTTGGTGTGTTGAACCCCAGGATCACCAGAGCTGGCCCTAGTCCAGCTCCTGGCTCTGTCACCTGTCACCAGCCCTGCATCTGGCCCTGACCCTTTTCATTGCCTTTGGTTCCTCCAGGTTTCTCCTGACCTGGGGGCAGGGACCCACAGCTGTTCCAGGGGCAGCACCCAGCAGAGCAGGGTGCCCGGCATCGCCTGGCCTCGCTCCTCCTGAAGCAGGCCAGGGTGTGGCTGCCTCATCCTGCTGTGTGTGTGTGCAGTGACACCCCTGGCAGCCTGTTTCTGAGGGGAAACACAATAATCCTCCTTGTCCTGCTGTGTGTGTGCAG
>NW_015379264.1:18314-28687 GCF_001522545.3 Parus major | reverse complement strand
GCCAAGCCAGGCCAAGCCAAGCCAAGCCAAGCCAAGCCAAGCCAAGCCAAGCCAGGAAAAGACACCATTCACTCCTGTTTCAGGTCACACCTCGGTGCCTGCAGAGCCCTTCAGCTGGCATTGGGCACTGCCTCCTCATGGCAGTGGGCCCTGCTTCTTGGGACCCCTCAGGGAACTGGGGAATTTCCTGCCTGAAAATCCCTGCCATAATGCTTTCCTGAGGTCAGACAGAGAAAGACACATCGTCACTCCCCGGAGACCCTTGGAAGCAGAATTGGAGGTACATGACATTTTCCTTCTGCTTTATGGCTGGAACAATCTGGATGGAAAGGACTTGTATGTTGGAGAGAAATACCGCTGCCACCACAGAGCTGCATGTAGCTGATGTTTATTTCCCAATGAGGAGAATTACTGTAATCACTGACAAATCTATAATTGCCAATAAAAAAGTAGCAATGGAAGCAAGCACATTCTGGATCACGTCATCCCACTGCCAAAAAAAGCACCCACAAGAGCTGCCATTCTCTCTCTTTTACCCTCAGTGGGTAAAGGAAATTGCCACACATTTGCTCTGTGGGGCTCAGACTCAGCTGGGTCACGTTCCCATGGCCTGCCAGCTCTGGGGAGGTGGAAAAGGCCCTTCTCTATTTCCCCTTAAAATTTCTGCGTGGTGAGTGGGCTCTGCTTCTCACTGGGGGCTATTCACATGTGAGTCAGCTGTGGTGGAGCTGATCTAAATGGATCATCCTGACAGCAAAACCTGCTGGGAAAAAACAGAAGAAGAAAAAACAGAAGAAATCCTTCGGAGGGCTGGAGCGACTGTCCTCACAGCTCTGCAGAAGGAATCCTGACATGATGTCTGCTAGGGAAGGGCCAGTCACAGAATCCCAGGATGGTTTGGGTTGGAAGGGACCTTTAAAGGCCATCCAGTGAAAACCCCTTGCAATGAGAGCAGCTAGAGCAGGTTGCTCAGAACTCTTCCAGGCTGGGGCCTCCAGCAGCTCTCTGGGGAAGATGTTTGCTAAAGTCAGGGGCTGCTGCCTGGGGAGGGTTTGAAGCTGCAGGCAGAGCCTACCTGCAGAGGAGTCCCACTGCTTTCACACGTGAAAGGGCTGATAAATAACCTGATTCCCACATCCTGACAGGCTGTGTGTGCTGGGGCTGTGCCTAAGCAGGAATTCCTCATCCGTCCCCCTCCCTTTGGCATTCTGCTGCTCCTGCTGCAAATACAGGCTGCTGCCATCATTATTGGTTTTGCTGTTGTTATTATTATTACATATCACTATTTAATTGCTTGGTAAATTTGCAGTATCTTGGAAAAAAACAACGGAGGCCGTGTAATTTGAAATGCTAAAGAGAGCAGGAGCAGACAGGGAAGATGCAGTGCATCTAGTAGGAGTATTGAAGAGGTGATGAGGACATTCTTAACCTTAATTATTTCCAATCAACTCATTTTGTAGAGTGTGTAGGTTTATGAATCAGATGAAATGTAAATTGATTCATAATTTCCTTTAATTTTCTGCTCTTTGGAGAATTTAAATCCACATTAACATAACCTGTACCAACCAGTTACTAAGAGACAGGAGAAAATGAACATGGGCAAAGTGGGGAGAGTGGCATTTTAATCTTCTTGAGCCCACCTGCTGCGTGGAGTTGGGGACTGGGACTCATTGGTGTGGGGCTGCTCCCATCAGAGAGCTCACCAGCACTTGCCATTTCTGCTTTCAAACAGAAAGCTTTCCTTTAGAAATGAGAAAATACAGGAATTACCAGCTACAGGAGAAAAATAATCAGGCTGTAAGAATAAGGATGTCTACAAGCAAAATTGTTTTCTTGCTCTTTTTACTCGTGTTGAGTCTGTCCTGCAGCTGATTCCTTTGCTGAGCATCAGGAGGCTGACAGGGAACGTGGAAGGAGGGCTGGACCAGGGTGTTCTTGCCTTCTCCAGAGCAAGGCAGCATCAAACCACACTGCAGCAGCAGCCCAGGCTCACCTTGCAAGTCCTCTTGGGCAGCAGCAAACACCTCCCTGCAGAGACTGCAGAGACTGCTCTTCCTTCAGGCTGGCCAGAAACCAAAGGTGGAAAGCCCAGGAGACAGCTGGCCGTGTGGGAAGCTGCCTTGGAGCGCTCTTGCTCCACCACAGGAACACTTTGTTGTTATTTTATTCGTCCTGCACATCATCCTCCTCCTTGAGCCAGCCATGCTGGTGTGGGATGGGCAGCTTGGGCATCTCCTGTGCTGCCAGTGCTGGTGACATTTGATGCCCAGAGTTCAGCAGCCACACAAACCCCTGTGCTCAGCCAGATCTGGTGATGGGCAGGGGGAGAAGAGCCGTGCCTGCAGTGTCCAAGGCCAGGCTGGATGGAGCTGACCTAGTGGAAGGTGTCCCTGCCCACGGCAGGAGGGTTGGAACAAGGTGATTCCCTTCCAACCCAAATCATTCCATGAGTTTTGCAGAGGCAGCAGGAATTTGTTCCCAGCCCTGGAGGTGCTGGCAGAGCAAAACCCAAGGCAACCATAAACATTTCAAGGTGATATTCGCTGTTTGCACTCTCTGCAGTCTTGTTCCTGTTCCCAGTGGTCAGGGATTGTTATTCCCTTGCCAGAGTGCCAAGAGAGAGGGGATGAACGTGTCCCACGTGGGAAACACAGTTTGTAGGAAAGGACCTGCATGGGCACCTTCTTGCCAGTGTATCAAATGTGCTGGCTGAAGCAGCAGCTCGTGGTAATACTGATCCAACAGGAAAAATCAATGCTGGAATTCAGCTCAGGGGAGAGGGATTTTGTGGCTGCCTCATGTGAGCACAAACCAACATTATGTCATCAGCAGTGCAGTAAATCAGCATTTCTGAGACCAGCTGCCCAATTACTGAGGCAGCTCGATGATGGGAACTGTAAATTGGATGTATGCAAATACATAATATAAAACTGTAAACACCTCCCAGAACTACTGAGGAATCTCTGGACCGAGTTGCTGCTCTGGGCAGGTAACCAGGAGTGCAGGCTCCCAGGGTATGGAACAGAAAAGGTGTCAATGCTTTTGGTGCCCACCACCACCCTGTGAGAGCAGCTCAGGGACCTGAAAGCCCCCCATGATCTGCAGAGCCCCACGGCTGTGGCTGGAGGGAGCGCCCAGCACCTGATTCATTTTGGGCTGTCTCCCAAAATGCGCCACCTCCAAGAGAGGAGAGATTCAGGTCAGATGTTAGGAAGGAATTCTTCCCTGTGGAGGTGGTGAGGCCCTGGCACAGGTTGCTCAGGGATGGTGCCCCATCCCTGGGAGTGTCCAAGGCCAGGCTGGACCTGGGGCTTGGAGCCACCTGGGAAAGTGGAAGTCGTCCCTGCCATGGCAGGGGAGTTTGAACTGGGTGATTTTTAAGTTCCCTCCCAACCCAAGCCTTTCCATGATTCTATGCACTGCTTTACATCTCCTTCAGGGTCCCTTGGTGCTGTGGAGCTCTGAGTTTCCACAAAGAAAGGAGCCAGGAGCTCTGAGACTTGGCCACTCCATGCCATCACCTTTGCTCTCTGGCTGGATGAGGAAGGCTTTGGAAGGAGCCTTCCAGCTGCTGTCCCTGTGTGCTGCCCAGCCCAAGGTGGGCACAGGGTGGCCTGGCTCAGAGCCCAGGCCCTGCCAGAGGGACCCTGCCCTGCTCCTGCCACGGCACACGCTGCACCTCAGAGCTCCTCGCTGCTTATGCCAGCCCCAGAGTCCCTCCAGAGGGATGGACCCCAGCTTCCCAGGCACGAGACATGGCCCAGATCTCCTGCCAGAGCCAAGAGGGGCTTAAAAATAACCCTGCATCCATGGGCCTGAGGCTGGGAACTGCTCCCAGGCAGAGCTCAGCCCCGGAAAGGGACAGGGTGTGTGCCAGAGGACAGGCCAGCCTTTGGAAGGGTTACCTGGATCTGGGCTCTGGGTCAGGATTTCATCCCAGGAGGTTGGCAGGTGTGGTTAGACACCCTGCCATGGGCTGTGGGTGCCTGGCCAGCCCTTGTCAAGGACAGGACACTGCTGCTGCTGCTCCCCAGCCTGCCTCCTCTAATTGCTGTTTGTTTTAATTGTGACTGTCCAAATCTATTGTAATTGCCAGCCAGCCAAGGTCAGCACGCCACAGTGGGTTCCCAGCACGAGCTGCTGTGCCTGGGGGAACGGGATCCCTGGGAGCTGCCAGGGACGTGGGGATGCTGCAGGACGAGACAATGGACTCCTGTGCCAGGAAAGGGCCACTGTTAGCACTTCCACCCCATGGCTGGAAATTGAAATATTTTATCATGCATTTATTATAATTAATCTCAGGCCAGTCAAGTGTGTAATGAGTTGTATCAGCACAGGCATAAGGAAAGGCAGTTCTGGCCTGTCCCCTGCTGCTCACCTACCCCGTGTGTCTTCTCCAGGTGAAGGAAATGCCCCTGGCAGGAGCACCTTGCTGGGTGTGAGCTCTCAGAGCACAGGGCCACCCTCAGGCTCGGGCTAGCCCAGGGATGTACAGGAACTTCTGGCAGCCCCCAGGGCATGGGGAGGGTGGGAGAAGGCAGAACCAGCAGCTTTGGGCACCAGCAGCCCTCCAGGTGGGAGTCAGAGCTACAGGAGCCAGCAGGACACACGAGAGCCTGGCTGCAGGGCTGGGCTTTGCTGCGTGGCCATTGCTTCACACATCCCTGCACCGCTCCAGGTGCTCTCCAGAGCCACCCAGAACCTCTTCTTCTCCTCTTTCCTTGGGGCAGGACAACAGCCTTGGAAGAGGGGGTGGTCCCTCAGGATAGGCTGCTCCAGGGCACAGCTCCTGCAGCTCCCTGCTTCTGTCACATCTCTCCATCACTTCACGCAGCAGCAAAGCTGGAAGCACTGCCTGGGAAATCCTGGTGTGCAGGGACGGGGTGATGCTCCCCACAACACCACACCGCCTCCCAGACTTGGAGAATCCCCAGAAATTCTGGTCTGGGGGCTGTCCTGATCTCTTGGTTGGCCTTCAGGCTTGGATTATTTTAATCCAGGCTTGATAATGCAATTAATTCCAATTGCTCATTCATGATGTCTGCCTCCTGAACCGTAAGTGCTTTAGTATTTCATTTTATGTCGCTTTCAGGGTTACATGGTTTATTCCACAAACAAGAGGTTGGGACAGTCATTAGCGTGTGAAATCAGAAAGGCATGCATCAGTAACTATGGCAACCCAGAGAGAACACCAGCTTCTCGTAAAATCAAGAATTAAGCTTACATGAGAATGCTGAAGTAGGAGAGATCCTATCTGCCAAGGGCTTAGCATACATTTCGAAAAGAAAAGAAAAGAAAGGTCTGAAATCCTCAGGTGAACCGAGCCCAGCCCCAGGCAGGAGCAGCGGCGTTCCTGTAACCTGGCAGTGCCGCTGCATCCCTGCAAAAGGACACAGCTGAAAAATAAATCCATGGAGCTGCTGAGCCCACCAGCCTCAGCCAGGGCTCCCTGCAGCTGGTGGGGCTGGCCTTTCCCAGGAGCAGGCTGATGCTGAGGTGTAGCTCACAGAGCAGAGGAGCTCCGAGCAGAGGGCAGCTGCTGGGGGTGCTCGGAGCAGCATCCATAATTAATGCCATAAAAACAACATTTCCAGTCTGGGCCCTCTCCTGATGCTCAGTGCCAGACGCCAGAGCAGCTGCTTCCCACACACCTTGTAGATCCAGCAGCTTGCTGCACTCTGTGAAGGCATCACAGAGCTCCCCCTAAATAATTCAGGCCATCCTTTTGACAGCTTCAGCGTGTAAGGGCTTTTCCTTGCCACGATGAAGAAAGTCTTTGCCTTGTTCTCCTGAAGGCTTGCTGCCTGCCCAGAATTTCCCTGTCACACGCTGGGAGCACATAAACAAGCTGCCAGCTCTGGGGGGAAGCTGTGAGGTGCCATCCTCCCTGTCTGTCAGGGCTGGAGGGGTGGCACCTGGGACACTTGCCATCAATCAGGGGCCAAGTCCGGGTGCTGCTCCATGGATGGCATCTGCAGAGATTTTAATACCAAACAAGGTGCTATAAATACCTCCCCAGCCTGGCAAAAGGCAGGAATGAGAGGAAAATGAAGTATTTTGGAAGAGGCTGTTTTTTCAGTGCCTGATTTAATGATGCTCACACCGCTACCTGTGATTATGTTTGCCCTATTCCCAGTTGCTTTTCCAGCCTAATCAGCCTCGAAGCGTTCAAATGGAAATCTTTCCTGCTGCTTTCCGCTTCACACTGATTTGGAAGCAGAAGAGGAAGGAAAAAGCTGCTGGCTGGTGGGGGCCTTGGGGAAATCAGGGCTGGTGCTGGTGGTGGGAGCTGAGCAGTGGAGGATGCAGGAGCAGCAGGCAGGAGGAGCAGCCTGCCCACAGCAGGACCCTGTTGCTGCTGAAGATGAACAGATCACAGGGACACAGGTCAAGGTGTGGTGAAAAGAAGAGAAAGTTCATTTTTCCTCCCAGGATTTATAGGTTTCTAACCCCAGCCAGGGATGGGATGGTCAGGATAACACTTTCTCACTGCACTGGCCATGAGAGATGCCCATCACAAGACGTGGAACTGAAAGAATGTTCACATATCTATGTTTACAGTCACTGTCCTGGGAAAATCCTTAGAAAACCATGGCAGCAAGCTCAGAAGCTGAGTTTTCAGGGTCACATCTCACCCTTTTTGGTTTAACAAAAAGAAAAGAAAAAAGAAAAATGAACAGAAAAGCTAGCAACATTATAAACAATCAAAAGGATAAATAATAGGAAAATACAATACTCCATACAATCAGAAGGCTGTAATTTCAGGGTGATAGGACCCCTTCCTGCCCAGCCTCGCCCTGGGCCATCAGGATGCTGCATGTTCTGGTGCCAGCATGCTGTAGGAATGCCTGCTCATTCCTTACAAATACACCAGTGTTCCCCCAAGGTGTGTTTGCAGGTGTAGGCCCCTGGACACATGGTGGACACCCAGAAAGAAGTTACAGGGCTTAGCAAAATTGCACTCCAAGAGATCAAGAATTTACAAAGAAACTGTGTGTTTCAGCTGAAAAAAATGTTTTGGTGCTGAAAAGAGTGGATTCCTTTGAACCCTGGAGATACAGACATTCCTTGTGCTCATCAGGAATGTGGTACCATGTGTGTGGGGGGAGATTTGCAAAGGCACTTTGCATGAGCTTGAAACCCTGACCCAAATCCAAATGAAATATTTTTCCAGCAAAAGAGGTTTATTTTTTGATGAGTTTTTATCCTTACTGAGAGCACCTTGTCCTCTGCAAATTATCTGCAGACTGGAAGTCTGTGCAATTATTATACAGATAATAAAAGGAGCTTTTCCATATGGCAGGAAGACTCTGTCCTTATTTTCTGCTCTTAAACAGACGTGATGCATTTCCTTTCCACCAACTTGAGCATAAGCTGATATTTTTGAGCATTGACAAATAAAAAGGGTCAAAAATACTGAAAAGGCAAAGCAGCTGGGTTCTTCTGCAATAATTTTGTAGATGCAATCATCTTTTTCACCCCTTTTGAGGAGGGTGAAGGCTCCTTGGGGCAGGTTGGCTCAAGAGCATCTTGACTTTTGGCTTGGACGCTTTTGGTCTCACGCCTGAGTGGGATTTTTGGAGGAATTGTATGGCCAAGGGTGATCAGTCCCAGAAGGAGCCCATAAACGTGAGCAAACTCTGAGCAGGCAGAGGTGGCAGGAGGAGGAAGAGCAGCGGCACACAGCACACAAAGGAAGCTCAGCTGCCTGTCAGGAGCAGTTCCCAAGGGAAAACACCTCCTGATGTGGCTGGTGACATCCTCTGCTGCCTGGGGGGCTGTAGGGATCACCCCAGCCCTGGCAGGAGCAGCTCCCCCAAGGCTGCAGGAGGCAGGAGCACCCCAGCTGCCCAGAGCTCTCCAGGGAAGCTCAGGCACCTCAGGTTTTTATGGGATTAACTCCCCCCGTGTCCTTGGCCCTGGGCAGCATCTCCTGCTCTCCTGCTTTGCAGGCTGTGCTGGCAGCAGATGATGCCCTGGCTCAGCGCACGCCTCGGGCAGTGCACGGGCAGGGGAAGGGATAAAAAATAGATTCTCTTTGGCCCCGTGCCCAGCGGCCTTTGAAGGCTCCTTTCTACCCACTGTTGTCTCCTCTGGTGCTGCTGCTTTGATTTGTGCTTCAGAGGCTGTACCAGAGCTGCTCTGCTGCTGTCCTGCAGCATCTCCTGCCTGAGCAATGCATGCTGCAGGCAGCAGCTCCGGGGGGAAGCAAATGTGCAGCTTTGCAGGGCAGCTCCCAGCCCTGCCTGCTTATTATTTCAATAAACCCATTCCTGCTCACTCTGAGTCAGCTCAATGAGAAAATAATGCAACAGGAGGCTGCTGACTGAGGGGTGCCACAGAATTACCACCTCTGGGTGAGGGTTTTCCATCCCCAGGCGCTTTGATATCCCTCTGTGAGCCAATTTTCAGGCTATAAACTGCACACGTGTACAGCTTGTGTATTCATCAGGCTGGTGGGTGATACCATGACAGGTGCCTGTGTGTAATGCCAGCACATTCCCTTTTATCCATCAGCCTTGTAACTGGGTGGAAAAAACACGTGGGGTTTGACAGGATTCATTTTGTGTTTAAGTGTACGGACTGGAGTTCATTTTCCACTGAAGCACACGGAGCACTGGCCAGGCTGCTCTCACCTCCTTTTCCAGCTGCTCTGCCCCTTGCTGCTGTCCATCCTCCATGGCTACTTGCTCCTTGTCATCCTCAGCTCCCGGGGACGTGGCTGTGAAAGCTGATTTTCCAGAGAAATGATCTGATTCTTCAGGCCTGTCAGGTGGAGAGGCTGTCACACAGCCGCAGAAGGCACCTTTATCCCAGACGTCTTCCCTCATCAGCCCCAGCCAGGGAAAATAATTTGAAAAGTGACTGACACCTCTGGAAAGAAAACCCATTTGGAGATAATTTGGGTTTTGCTTCGTGAGTTTGCTTAATTTTCCTGTGTCCTGGTGGTGTGTAAGAGTCTGCTTTGAGCAGTTCATCAGCTGCAGTTACTGACTGCGCTCCTGGTGTCAGTGCTCGACAGGGCAGAGACCAGGCACAGCTGCAAAACCCCACCTGTGGCTGTGTCCCACCAGCAGAGCTGCCAGCAGGCTCCAGGGAGAGCAGCTGGTGGGGACAGAGCTGGGATAAGTCACAGCCTTTGTCCCTGCTGTGGGCCAGAGCTCGGTGTGTCCCCTGGAGGTGTCAGGATGGAGCCAGCAGTGGGTTTGGGGAACGCAGCCCCCGTTACCTGCAGCCTGTCCGAGCTGTGTCTGACAGCCAGGGCAGCAGCTGGGCACTGCCAGCTCTCCTGGAGGCAGCTCCAGCAGCTCTGCAGCCCAGCAGGACCACGGCAGGACCACGCTGGAGGACAAGGAGGGCAGAGCTGTGCAGAGGGAATAAACAGCTGCACTCAGCAGTCCAGGACTGGCCTCAAATGGGACACAAAGGTGGCCCTGGGTCTGGAGGAGAGATCCTCCAGGGATGAGGAATGCTGAGTGAAGAACAACTTCAATGCAACATCCAAGTTCTGAGTTTAGGGTGAGAAGCACTGGCAGAGAAGAGGGGAAGGGTCCTGTGGCAATGTCCCTGTGCCAGGGGCTGTGCAGCTCTGCTGGAGCTGCTCCCCAGCTCCTCACTGGGGGACAGCCCAGAGGCTGCCCAGTAGCACCTTTGTGACAGGAAAAGGCTCGTTTGGACCTGAACTTCAGGCAGTGCAAAGTCTGCAGGAATAACATTTGGCACGTAGAAAATGGCATTTTGTGTGAGCACTGGGGGCTGGCAGCTGGGCTTTGGAGGAGCAGATCCTGCATCCATCAGGGATGGTGGTGCTCACAGGGAGGGGTGAGAGCCTGCAGGGATGTGGGGTGAGAACAGCTCACAGTGCTGCAGGCTGCCTGAGGAATAAAGAGCTTCAGCTTGGGATGCCCCCGGTCTTACAAACACCCCCAAACTCCAGATCCTGCTGTCCCTCCTTCCCCTTGCCAGGAAGGTGTGAAAAACCTTTTATATTTTATAAATATAAAATGGTTTCTATTTTTTTTAGATAAAAGTTAAAAAGTTGACAAGAAAGACAATTAGGAGACAGAAATAAAGCAAAGTGAACAAATACAGCCAGGTATTTGAATATATAAATATGATATGATATGATATGATATAATATAATATGATATAATATAATATAATATAATATAATATAATATAATATAATATGATATGATATAATATAATATAATAATATATAATATAATATAATAATATATAATATAATATAATATGATATAATATTATATAATAATATATAATATAATATAATAATATATAATATGATATATGATATGATATGATATGATATGATATGATATGATATGATATGATATGATATGATATGATAT
>NW_015379264.1:9680-18243 GCF_001522545.3 Parus major | reverse complement strand
TAATATAATATAATATAATATAATATAATATAATATAATATAATATAATATAATATAATATAATATAATATAATATAATATAATAATATGCCTCAGCATTCAGCCAAGAGCACGCCTTTCCAGCAAAGGATTGTCCCTTAAAAACATAAATCTATTACATATTTATAAATGCTTATGTGTTATTCAAACATTCTTCTTAGATTTTAATTTAAGTTTCTTTGTTTAGCTTTAACTCCCCCCTCACCAGCAGATTTAAGGCTCTGTTGGGTCTCACACTCCCTGATAACTGAGGTTCAATAAATTCATCCCTTGGAGCTGCAATCACTGCTGTCTTCATCTGGATAAAATAATCTAAGAATGCAGGGTGGGTTTCTGACTCTTTCAGTCTCTGGGTTATATGAACAAAAGCAGTCTTTATTTTAATGCCATACTACAGCTAAAAATACATATACATATATACATATATACATATATAAATATATACATATATAAATATATACATATATATATATATACACACACACACATATATATATGTGTATGTATATATATATGTATGTATGTATGTATCACACTACTATTTCTAAGTTTTATCAGTTACAGAAATAAAAGAAACCCTGGAGATCCTCACCTGTCTCCCCAGCTAAGGCGAGCTCCAGGTGCCCCCAGATGTGTTTTAGCTCCTTGCCAGCCCCAGCAGAGGACACAGCCATGGCCTGGGGGTGAGGGTGGTTATTTACCAGCTGATCTGGGCTCTGTTCACAGCTCAGGGAGCAAAATCACCATCCAGGCTGCTCCAGCAGCTGAGAGCTGCCTCAAAAATGCAGCCCAGAGGTGGAGAACAGCACACAGCCAGCCCTCACTTCTCTGTGCACACGAGTTCTCCTTTTGCTCTCCTCGTACGGGGGCATTCTAGGGAATTCTGGCTTTATGGCTGATAGAGAAAAAGCAGCATTTTGTTTTCCACAAGAAGTGGTGGTTTGCCAAGCAGCCACATCTCTGTGAGGCATCCGTGCCCTCTGCAGCAGAACATGTGGAGTGCTGAGCCAGCCCCGGGCCACCCTCGCTCCCCTCCGCCTGCCTGCTTGCAGCGAGGAAGAGGAGGAGGATTTGGGCTGCATTCCGTGGTTTTGCTGCCTGCTTTTGGCTGACATTGCAGAAACACCAGGCCCTGAAAAGCCCAGGAGACAGAAGAGAGTGATGAAGGAAGAGAGGAGCTCCAGATGACGCCGGCTCCGGAGAGCGGAGCCTCCCCTCGCTGTGGGTGCTCTCTTGCTGGGGGTGTGAGTCACATTGCTGCTGGTGATGGATGAAATTAGCTCCAGTGTGGAGGGGAAATAAGAAGCCATTCACAGACAAGACGTGTGCACAGGCACGGAGCTCGGGGCAAGGATCCTCTGCCCGTCCCTGCTCTTGTGCTTTTCACAAGCGGCTCCCTTTTAATTAGATGGGAAGCAGTTCTAAGTCAACTATAAATGATATTATCAAACTAATAGAGTGTGATCATATCTTGGCTTTTATTGGTCTGGGAGCTGCTGCTGGCTGCCATGGGAACAGTGTTTTTCACCAAGCTCCTCAGCTCTGGCCTGTAGGCATCAAAAGGAGGTCATGGGAGAGGTGATGAACCTCCTTGGCTCTGCAGAGAACAGAGGAGGGTTCCCTCAGACACCCATCCTTGGGGATGTTTCATCCCCTCTTTCTGGGTGGAGGCTGCTCCTCAGCACTGGTCTCCATCTCCTGCTGCCCTCCACTCCTGTGTCCTGCTGCTCATCACCCCCTCACCACACCCAGCCTGGGCAAACCAGGAGAAGCAGGGAAGGGAAGCAGAGAGGAGAAGGGAGGGCACTCACAGCCTGCCATGGAGCAGCATCTGCCCGTGCTGGGCTGTCCTCAGGACCAAACCCACGGCAGCTCCTCCTGCTGCCCCAGGGCAGGTGAAGAACAGAGGCTTCCCAAAAGTTCTGGAGGGCAGAGAGAGCAGCTCAGGGGAGGCTTTTCCTGGGTCTTTCCTGCCACACTCCTGAAATTCCAGCTGGGGAGCAAGGGGGCTGCAGCTGCAGAGGGGGAGCAGCCAGGATGCTCTGCCCAAGACACTCCCCTGGGAAGGGAGAAGAGACAGGAGAGAAAGACATGGCTTGGTCCTGGCCGTGGTTGGCTCCTCAGCCCTGCTCCTGCTGCCCCCTGAGCTTCCCTCCCCTTCTTCCAGCGTTTGGGATCCTCCAAAGGAAGGCTGCCCTGGGCAGGAGGGGTTTGTTCCAGCAGGATGTCTCCCTGCTCCTCGGTGTCCCTCTGCAAAGCCGGGGCTGTGCTCTGAGAACAGAGACAGCGTCAAGTCCCAGGGCCCAGCCCAGATCTCAAACCACCCCCTGCTGCATCGATTTCTTTGCATGGGACTAATTTTTTTAATCAGAGTGATGTAGAACATGATCAGAAGCAATTAAAGGCTGGCAGGCTAATTAGTGTCAATCAGAGCACGGTTTATGGGTATTGGCCTTGTCAATCAAACTTGATGTTGTATGTTAGTGAGATTGCTTTTGGATCTCAGAGCTAATGCTTCACAGAGAGCTTTTCTTTCTCCAGTTGCTTATTAAAATAGCACAAGTCCTTCAGAAACCAGTTAAAGGACATATTTAATAGTCCTTTTGGCACTAACAATTACAGGTAGTTCCTTTGCTAAATCCTACTTGGGGCTACAGCAGATTAAATGCCAAGCTTGTTCCCATGCTGCTGAAAACTGTGCTGGGTTCATGCCACCCCTCCTGGGGCTGCTGTGCTCCTGGGCACGGCTTTGCAAAAGCTGGGGCTGAAGGAGATGGGCATGGCAAGCTGCTCAGGCCAGGACAGGAGGGATTTAAGGGTCACCATGGCAAGGCTTAGGCAGGAGAAGGGCAGGATTTCTTCCAGGGACGGACTGGAAATGTGATGAGGGCCACTGCTCAGTGGGATTTCAGGAAAAAAGAAGCAGCAGAAACCTGTCATAAGCTTGATCCTGACAGAAGCAAATCCCCAGGGTATGTCCTTTGGGAAGGCTGGGTTTGGAAGCAAGGAGCCCTGCTGCAGCCAGGCATTCCCAGCACTGCTGTCCCCACAAGGCTCCCGATTTTCACTGACTGTGGGCACTGGCAGCATTTCCAGCACCTCACGTGAACCCAGGGAGGAAGAGCAGAGCCAGCCCTCAAAGCACATCCCTCCTCCTGCAAGTCCACGTGCCCTGAGCCTGGTGCTGCCCTTGTCAGTGCAGAAGAATCGAGGAGGGAGTGTTAGGATGGCACAGCCATGAGAACACGCTGCCTTTTAGACCCTGAGCCCCACAGCACTCCTGCTCTTTGCACTGAATAGTACAGATGTCATTTTCTACTTGCAAGAAAAATAAAGGAGGAAAAATCCAGCAGAGCCCCTGGGAAGAGGCTGACAGAGGAGTGAGGTATGAGATGAGTGTGGCAGCCAGAGCCAGCCAGGGAAGCCACGCTCACAAGTCCCAGCAGCCCAAAGCAGGGATGGCACGAGCCACCAGGCCGGTGGCATTGTCTTACCAGCAGCAAACACCTGCTGACAGCTTGGGAGGGCTAAAACTCACGGTGCCAGCTCCTCCTACACGGCTCTGGAGAGGGCTGAAAGGTTTCTCCACATCCTGCTGGCATTTACAGGCCTCCCTGGGTGTGAGCAGGGCTGCTGTGCTGCCCAGCACCATGGCCAAGCCCAGCTCAGCCAGCAGCTGGAACGGCTCTGTGAGGCTGCTGGGGCAGAGATGGAGCTGCAGCTGGATCCCTGTGGGTCCTGAAGAGCTGACACGTCCCAGAGAGCTGTCTGGAGCTCAGCACTGAGCTCAGCACGGCTCAGCAGCCACAGGCAGCTCGAGGCAGGCCGTGTTCCCCAGCTCCAGCGTGCAGGAGCCGCTGCAACACGCCGGCAACGGGGAGAAAGCAGCCACTGCATGGAGACAGAGAGATTTTAACCACACAGTTCCGTGGTACAAAGTCTCATCCTGACAGGGCAGTGGGAGAGCCTTTGCCTGGTTCTGGCCCCGAGACATACATTTTATCTAAGGGAAGGCTTAATTGCTCCTCGTTGGCCACTGGTTGTGGAACATTAGGCATCATTAAAAGACAACTCTTAAAATCCAGGCTGAATACGTTTTCCAGAGGATGGTGGTGTTTACAGTCACAGAGAGGACTGGCTTCACTGCACTTTTATTGTTTCCTAACTTTCCCACCTGAGCAAAGTGGGTGCTATCCCTGCCATAACCACATCCCTGCTTCCCAGCCCCAGCCCTGAAGCTCTCCTGATACAAAATTCCCCATTCCTGGGGGGTCACCGTGGGCAGAGCCACACATTTCAATTGCTGGCTGATGTGGGAAGAGCGTGGCTCCGAGGCAGAAGATGAGGCTACATGATGCTCAGTAGAAACATGGAGCTGCCAGTTGCTCTGAGGACTCTGAGGCTGCTGGAGGAAGCTTTAATATTCCAGGCCACCATGTCTCCCTGCCATCTGCTGCACCAAAGCAAAGGATGCCCAAATAAATCTCAAAATCCCCTGCAAGGGAGAACGCTCTGGGTGCTGTTCCTACATCAAGCTGTTCAAGACTTGCTAAATCATCTCTCTCCTTCCCAAACATTGTTCAGAGCTGTCCTGCCTCAGGGAGGTGGCTTTGGTGGCTGTGTCCCACTGGTAAGAGAGCAATGGCACGTGCTGGGGGCTCAGGGTGCTCCAGCACAGCCAGTCCAGCTCACTGCTGGGAGAAGGATGAGACAGAAACCACACCGTGCCCAGAGCAGCTGGATGGGATCAGGCAGGGATCTGTGAGCTGGCAGCTCTTGTGGAGCAGTTTGCTCCTGAGCTGGCAGCACCATTTAAAGTTTCTGGACATTTCCTGAGATGTCTGATGGAAGGGCAGTGCCCCTGTAACACCTGCAGACTGCTGCCCCATCTCCTTCTAAAATATCTACTTCCTATGATCCATCTCCTCCTAAAATCTCTTCTTCCTTTGATCCATCTCCTCCTAAAATCTCTCTTTCCTTGGATCCATCTCCTCCTAAAATCTCTTCCTCCTTGGATCCATCTCCTCCAAAAGTTCATATCCTCTTTCCAGGAGGAGATGAAGAGGAAAATGTTGTGAGGATTTTTTCTTTATTTGCTGTTTGGGACTCTCCCATTATAACCCACCTTCTGATGATGGCTCATTCCCCTGTTTCCCACTATGTGCAGGTAAAGATTTATGCAATTCCAGGTGCCAGCCTCACTTGGGAGATTAATGAGAGATAATGTCTCACAAAGAGGTTTATTGAGTTCTCTGAGTTCATTCACCAGCTGTGAAGTGAAACATCTGAGAACAGTTTTTGAATACTAAGTTTTCCCTGGCAGCAGCACAGGAAAGGGAAACAGAGCCTTTTTCTGCTTGAGGCTGTTACTCTGCTGGGCAGAGGCAGCTCCATGTGAGCAGCCCTGGGAGCTGGGGTGCTGGGTTTTCAGCTGCCTGCTGGCCTGGCCCAGCTGGGGTGCAGGAGGATGTGCCTGGATGTGCTCAGCATCCTCAGCCCTGTGAGCGATGAGCTGCTGCTTCACGGAGGATTGGAAGGAGCAGGGGAGCCCTGGCGAGCGAGGAAAGGGTGATCACTCACCTACAGCCATGGAAAGGCACTAGGAAATGTATTTGTGGCTGCAGAGCCCTGCAGAGCTCCTGTCTCCTGGCTTCATGGCAGGAAATTGCTTTGGTGTCACAACAACATCTCTGAAAAGGGGGAGAAGGAAGGTCCATCCTCGGACCTCAGTGTGCACCACTCACACCGCTTGTGGTTGGTTCCCTTGCTCCTTGGGACTCCAGGAAGCTTCTCTCTCCTTCCCTGAGCCCTAGGCAGAAGCCAGGTGTTCCAGAGGTTGGTCAGGGGCAGAGCCAGCCTGGCACCCCCAGCAGCACATCTGGCCACAGCTGCTTCTCTCCCTCGCTGCCTGGCTCCTCTCAACAGAAGCTGCCCCTGCCTGGGCTGCAGGAAATGGGCTGCAATTATCAAATTGCCTTTAAAAAACATCCTGCTGTCAGCAATTGGGCAGGGGGCTGTGCAGGGGCCTCCTGGGTGCATCTCTGCTCCAAATGTTAGCCACGTGGAGATAATTATTCTGCTCTCCCGTCTCAAGCACGTTCCTGCCCGGCCAATGGATCATTCTGTTGATTTTTATCTCTCCTGCACTCTGCAAAACGTGCCCACAATGTGTTTGTTTGTGTTCTCACACAGACATTGGGGTCTGTTAGCTGGGAAGGGTCCATGGGGAAACCACAGCTCTAAGGACAGATTGTGGCAGATGATTTATCCTTTCCTTCAAAACGTTACAGCAGGTCCCCAGTGAGCCATGAGGGCTTTTCCCACGGATAAACCAGTGGGGAGGACCTGGGCATCTTCATCACGTATTTATTTACATTTTATTTATTTACATTTGACATCCCTTCCTTGGAGGTGACTTTTGTGCTCTCTGCAGGATTTTTCCTTTAAAATCGCCCTCCTGATGAAGAGCCTGGCACATTTGTTTGCAAATGCCTTTTGTTGGAAGCTCACATAAAAACAGAGTATTCCCTCTTCCCTGGGACTGGTCTTTGTCTTCAAGCAGCTGTAAAAGAGGGCAATCAATAAACCTTGCCAGGGTCTTTTTTAATGCTTTTTGAGCCATTATGGTCATAATGCTTCTTCAGGCTGCCGTGTCAATACGCCCGGGACACTGAATATGTCAAAACCACATAAAATCTTTATTAAGATGAAATTAAATGAGCAAGCCCAAATCAGCAATTTAAATGGATATTGTTCTTCAAGGATGCCAGACCTAAAAAAGCAGACACAACTGAAGAATTCAGGGCATTCAGTCAGGATTAAATCGGTGTGAAACTCAAACTTTTGCCGCAGTTCCTGGGCAGGAGGAATTTGGGAGGATGGGAATTGCTGTCAAGGTGCTCTGGACACCTGCCCTGTGTTTTCTGCTGTAGCATTGGCCTGAGCTAAAAAAGTGAAGCAAATCTGGGGCAGGTGGGAGGAAAACAGTTATTGGCATGGAAGTTCAGTCTGTCTCTGCTCATCAAATTAACCCAGACCGATCCAAAGGAAAAAAAATCCCTTATTTATGTTCCAGGTGTCAGCGCTGGGAGCTCGCTGGCTGGCACTGCAGAGAGTCCATCCTCGGCCCTGGTGGGTGCATTTCTTCTCCCAGATCCTCCCAAGCCCTTGTAGAGTCACCAGAGCCGTTCTCACATGGAGAATCTGGTGGCAGAACCGTGGGGCACTTTCAGCTCAGTGTCTGAATCCTCCCCCAGCCTGGCACAGAGGCTGCAGCATGGAGATTTTCACCTGCCAAAAGGAGGTGAGGACAAGCAGGACGTGTGAGAGCTGCCAGAACCTTGGGAAGGAAGAGCTGCAGCTCCAGCCATGCTCAGCACCAGCCCAGCACACAGCTGGAGACAGCAGAGAGAGCCTGGGGCTGCCTGGGCTGGATGGGAGCTGCAGCCAGGAGGGGAGAGCTCAGCCCAGGACAGCCAGGACATGCAGGCAGGAGATGCAGGCAGGAGATGCAGGCAGGACATGCAGGCAGGACATGCAGGCAGGAGATGCAGGCAGGAGATGCAGGCAGGAGATGCAGGCAGGAGATGCAGGCAGGGGATGCAGGCAGGAGATGCAGGCAGGAGATGCAGGCAGGACATGCAGGCAGGAGATGCAGGCAGGACATGCAGGCAGGAGATGCAGGCAGGAGATGCAGCCACCACGGGGCTGTGGGGGCACAGGAGCTGGGCCAGGCTCTTCTCACATCAGGAATGCAGACAGTGAAGCCCTTTGCTGCCACTTCACCCAAATGTTGGGCAGGGGACAGGACCCGGGTGGGTTTGTGTGGGGACTGGCAGTGCTCAAATAAGAGATTTTGAGGCTTCAGGCACTAGCTTGAGCCTGTGGGAAACTGAGTCACACAGCTCTCTCCCTCTGGCCTGAGAAATCATGAGGAGGAATCCCAACAGTCCTTGGAGAAGGAGAACAACCTTTGCAGGTGTTGTTTGTTCCTTGTTGTTTGATTGTCAGAAACAGCCCAGGGGTGTTGTTCCAGCTGCCCAGTGATGGTGATGGGTTGGTTTCATGAGCAATGAGAGTTTTACCTCCTCAGACCTGCTCAGAGCTGTCTAGAAAAGAAGATCTGGAAGAATTAAACTTGCTGTCTTGTGGAACCGAGGCTGGAGAGTCCGTGTGGTCACTTTGCTGCTCCTAATGCAGTGAGACAGGTTTGTCTGGGCTTGGTGCATTTGAAGAGCCCAATGGCTGGCTGTGCTCCACCTGGGAGCTCCTGGGAGCCCCACAAAGCCTGGGACAGCAGTGGGCAGGGCCCAGCCTTTACCAGTGCCCAGCAGGCGATGTTGGATCCTCTGTGCAGCACTTGGGCAGTTTGCTGGCCCTTGGCACCAGCCTGGCACAAAGGCTCCAAGGTTTTGCATCTCCAGAGGTGCCGTGACTGAGGTGCCCAAGCTCCAGGGCAGCCTCAGCACTGAGCAGTGGGCTGGTCTCTGGTCTCTGGTCTCTGGTCTCTGGTCTCTGGTCTCTG
>NW_015379264.1:6604-8360 GCF_001522545.3 Parus major | reverse complement strand
ACCCCAGCTGAGCATCACTGCACTGCAGCCCAGGTGAGCATCACTGCACCCCATGTGAGCATCACTGCACCCCAGCTGAGCATCACTGCACTGCATCACTGCACTGCATCCCAGGTGAGCATCACTGCATCCCTGGTGAGCATCACCTCCAGGACCTTGCTCCTGCTCCAGCTCCTAGTGCAGCCCTTCCACCCCACTCCACAAAGACAAAACCTTCACGTCAGCAGTAGAAAGCAGGGTCTTGCATTCTCAAGAAAAACTTGTGGGCACTCCTAGACCTTCTTGGAAGTCATGGGGCCAGGAGGATAAAGCAATTTTCCCTTCCCATGCAGGCTGCCTTCAGGGAGCACAGCCAGACACCCCCAGAAACCTCAGCAACAGTTCAGGCTCAAGGGAATATTGAGATATCCCAGTATAAGACAAGGATGCAGAGCTAGCTGTCGGGGTGAGACAGAACAAAAATACAGCCAGCCCAGCAGAGTAACCCCCCAGCTCACTGCCTTTATCCCCAGGACCAAAGATCTCTGCACCAGGGCTCGGGCTGGTGCTGGCACTGCCTCAGCCAGCACGTCCCAGCCCCCAGGGTTCACAGCACCATGCCAGAGGTTTTCCTCAAGCTTTTCCTCTGCTCAGTTCTGGGGAAGAACTATAAAACAAAGGCTCATAAATTAATTACCTAAAAGAGCAGCAGAATGTTATTAGATACTTGGGAGTTAATTGCACTGATGCTAATCACACGTATTTTAAAGGCACCAGCAGAGATGTAATATGTAATTCCATAGGTATTCCAGAATAATTTAGCAATTTAATTAATTTCTGCTAATACCTATTAAATCACCTGCCCACTTCCTCTCATGTTTCCCGAGGGAAAGAGGAAAGAAACTTTTCCAATTGGCTAAATCTGTTCTAAACTCACTTTTGTTGGCAAAGATACTGTTTTATTTCTCGGTGGATTTAATTAACATTAGAGTTATCCCTGGTGACAGGGTGGCCAAGCGAGACTGCGATTGCCTGGTCCTAAAATTGGAAATCTGGATCAGGGACGGCTGAAATGTTTTGGACAGATTGAGATGGGCTGAGAAGATGGAAACTGAAATGATTTGTTGATTTAGGTCAAATTTGGCGAGCAGAGCCAGGGGAAAATATGGAAGAGAAATGTAAACAGCACCAGGCATTTTATTCCATCTCCTCAAAATGCAACATTTCGTTTAGAAAAAGCAAAAATACCCCGTTTCAGAGTGTTTGAGACACAGGTTTTCTGCTTGTCTCCTTGTGCCTCCCCCCAGGAAGACGGGAAGCTGAGATGCAGCCAGCCCTGGGGCAGCACTGCAGCTGGAACAATGATTTATTTCCTTTCTGGTCCCACTGGTCAGTGAGTGCAGGGCACAGAACCTCGGGATGGCACTGGGAAGGTGGACAGGAGAGAAGAGAAGTGATTTGGGCTCTATGAGAGCTGAGCCCCACCCTCCCCACTCTGGCAGAAAAGAGACCACCAGAAGCCATTGCTCTCATGGGGCTTTTATTTTCCAGCTGGCCCTCACCTCCCACCCTGCTGCCCATGGCTGAGCCCCTCACCACCAGCCACGCCTGCAGAGGAGACCCCAGCCCAGCTCATCCCCAGGCCCAGCCACCTGCCCTGGGCAGCACATCCTTCCCAGTTCATCCCATCCCATCCCATCCCATCCCATCCCATCCCATCCCATCCCATCCCATCCCATCCCATCCCATCCCATCCCATCCCATGGTTCCCATCCCA
>NW_015379264.1:2955-4109 GCF_001522545.3 Parus major | reverse complement strand
GCTGGCCGAGCAGCCCAGCCCCAGGCAGCCTCCTCCAGCAGCAGCCAGGGCTCACGGCTCCGCGGGGCCTCCTGGAGGAACGCCCCTCCTCGCTGCTGGGTCCCCCATCGCTGCCAGGCTCTCCAGCACGGCACTAGCACGGCTCCGGGCTCCGAGCCCCAAATCCCAGCGGAGATCCCTGGAAACGCGGCGGGTGACGGGGCAGAAGGGGAGCTCTCCCTGTTCCCAGTGAGGTCCCACGTTCCTGCAGGGTCCGGGGGGCTCCTGCTGTGTCCTCACAGGGAATCGCCTTCACGCCGACCCCCACGGGGCTGTGCCGGTGTCCTGCTGCTCCCAGCTGCACTCGCATCCCTCCATCCCTGCAAAGGACAGCAGAGAGCAGGCGTTAGGGTCCCTCTGTGTGCTGGCCATGGAACGGTGGCGATGACAGCCCCCCCTGAGCCCCCAGAACACCCCAGAGTGAGCTGGGCTCCCATCCCAGCCCTGGGCCACCACCACAGCCCCACCTGGGCATGAGGATGCACAACAGCTTCTCACCGAGCACAGGCACAGCGCGGGGTGTCCTGCAGGGGAAACGCTGCCTGCTGCCCTTCCACGGGCACTCCCTGCCCACAGCTCCTCTGCAAGCTCACCCCGAGCCCTCCTGCTGCTGCTTCAGCAGCTCAGGCACAAAAACACAACCACGGTGGGGACACACAGGTGTCCCAGCTCCGGGTGTCCCAGTCCTGGGTGTCCCAGTCTGGGTGTCCCAGCTCCGGGTGTCCCAGCCCTGGGTGTCCCATCTCTGGGTGTCCCAGCTCCGGGTGTCCCAGCTCCGGGTGTCCCAGCTCTGGGTGTCCCAGCCCTGGGTGTCCCATCTCTGGGTGTCCCGGCTCTGGGTGTCCCAGCTCCAGGTGTCCCAGCTCTGGGTGTCCCTCTCTGGGTGTCCCAGCTCTGGGTGTCCCTCTCTGGGTGTCCCAGCCCTGGGTGTCCCAGCTCTGGGTGTCCCTCTCTGTGTGTCCCAGCCCTGGGTGTCCCGGCTCCGGGTGTCCCAGCTCTGGGTGTCCCTGTCTGGGTGTCCCTGTCTGGGTGTCTCTGTCTGGGTGTCCCAGCTCTGGGTGTCCCAGCTCCGGGTGTCCCAGCTCTGTGTGCCCCAGCTCTGGGTGTCCCAGCTC
>NW_015379264.1:0-1241 GCF_001522545.3 Parus major | reverse complement strand
ATAATATAATATAATATATATAATAAAATTAATATAATACCATATCATATAACATCATACCATATCATATCATTTAATATACTAATCATATCATATCACATCTCATTATATATATTTATATATAATATCATATATATTTATAATATAGTATTTATACTAATTAAATTTAATTATTCATTATTAATAATTCACTACGGATAGTAAATTATTGAATTAATGACTATTGTTAATTTGATATTAAATTAATAATTAATTAGTGATGTTAATTAAATATTTAATTTGATAAATTAAGAAATATATTAATAAATAATATATATGACAATATGGGTGATGCCAATTTGGGCAATGCTGATTTGGGTGATGCCAATTTGGGAGATGCCAATTTTGGAGATGCCAATTTGGGAGATGCCAATTTGGGAGACACCAATTTGGGTGATGCCAATTTGGGAGATGCCAATTTGGTTATGCCAATTTGGGAGATGCCAATTTGGGAGATGCCAATTTGGGAGATGCCAATTTTGGTTATGCCAATTTGGGAGACACCAATTTGGGTGATGCCAATTTGGGTGATGCCAATTTGGGTGATGCCAATTTGGGAGATGCCAATTTTGGTTATGCCAATTTGGGTGATGCCAATTTGGGTGATGCCAATTTGGGAGATGCCAATTTTGGAGATGCCAATTTTGGAGATGCCAATTTTGGAGATGCCAATTTGGGAGATGCCAATTTGGGAGATGCTGATTTGGGCAATGCTGATTTGAGTCACACTCAGCCTGTCAGGGACGGGGCACATAAAGCTCTCCTTGGAGGACTATTAGAGAAAAGCAGGTGTGTTAAAACAAAACAAAAACAACCCAAAAATGTTACTTGGTAACTTTTAAACTACAACATCGGGCGGTACATTCTGAGAGCTGTGCTGAGTAAACACGGCAATAACCGCGTCAGACAGCCACGGGAGCACATCTGAGGCAAATATTTGTTTGGACAAGTATCCACAAAACTTTCTTCCTGCAGGAATTCCTGTAAATAAAAGGCAGCCCACCTGAGCATAATGAGCTTGGAGCACTATGGATGTCAGGGGGACCAGCTGGCAGCTCCCTATGGGATCTAACAGCCTTTGCATCCCTCTTGGTGCCAGGACCCCCACGGGCAGGTACAGGATCTAACAGCCTTTGCATCCCTCTCATTGCCAGGACCCCCACGGGCAGGTACAGGATCTAACAGCCTTTGCATCCCTCTCA
>NW_015379263.1:656484-657964 GCF_001522545.3 Parus major | reverse complement strand
GAGGCCAGCCAGAACTGCTCCCTGATAAGGGAACAAAGAGCCCCGAGGTGTGACAAGGCCTCTCAATGCTCTTTGACTGCTCCAAGCAGGAGACAAATCCCATGGGATCAATGATTAACACAGGCCTGACATCCCCCAAAGCACGGGGGACCCCTCCCCCCTTCCCTTCCCTCCCCAGTCCAGGCTGGAGGGGAACTGGTGGCAATGACTCAGGTGGGTGCCTGAGGCTGATTTTCCCTGCGGGGTTTTCCCACTCACCGTCTCATCGTCAGGGATGGGGATCTTGCTGTCGAAGTAGGTGGTGAACGGCTCCCCCTCGTCGCTGTCGGGGGGCTGCAGGGGGCTCCTGCTGCTGGAGATGGTGCTGACCACCCCCCCGAGACCCCCAGGCTCCCCAGACACATCCTCTGCAGGGAGAGAGGGAACGGGGGCAGTCAGCATTCCTGGAGAGGCAGAAACGCTGCCAGGGGCTGCTGAGCCCCACAGGCACAGCCAGCCAGCACAGCCGATGCTAATTAAGTGATAAAGAGGTGATTAAATTAAAATATCCCACACTGCTGCACCCCTTGGAGCCTGTTGTGTCCCCAGAATCTCCTCTCCCACCCGGCTCCAGGCGGGAGCCAGGGATTTATTTATTTATTCCAATTAATTTTAAAAATCCCCATCCCAGGGCTGATGAGGACCAGTGTCCCCAAAATGATTAACTGGGCTGGCTCAGCCAGGTCCCAGGGAAATCTGGGACTGCTCCTGCACCATTATCCCATCCTCTCCTGGCTGGATCCCGGGGAAATCCAACACCTGGACACTCAGGAGATGCCACACAACCCCACACCTCTCCCAGCACCCAGAGAGTTCCAGCAGCTCCCAAATGTGAGCAGCGAGGAAAGAGTGCAGGGCCACCCCAGCACATTCCCAGCCTCTCCTGCAGCCAAACCTGGATCCCAACTCCCAGCCAAACCTGGATCCCAACTGTCCTGCAGCAAAACCTGGATCCCAACTCCCAGAAAAACCTGGATCCCAACTCTCTCCTGCAGCCAAACCTGGATCCCAACTCTCCTGCAGCAAAACCTGGATCCCAACTCCCAGCAAAACCTGGATCCCAACTCTCTCCTGGAGCCAAACCTGGATCCCAACTCTTTCCCAGCCAAACCTGGATCCCAACTCTCTCCAATCAAAACCTGGATCCCAACTCTCCTGCAGCCAAACCTGGATCCCAACTCCCAGCCAAACCTGGATCCCAACTCTCTCCTGCAGCCAAACCTGGATCACAACTCCCAGAAAAACCTGGATCCCAACTGTCCTGCAGCAAAACCTGGATCCCAACTCCCCCCAGCCAAACCTGGATCCCAACTCTCCCCAGAAAAACCTGGATCCCAACTCTCCTGCAAGCCAATCCTCCATCCCAGCTCTCCCCAAGCCCGTACTCACTCCTGCTCTCCCCACAGGACATTTCCTTCCCTCGGGACATTTCCTTCCCTCG
>NW_015379263.1:652614-655769 GCF_001522545.3 Parus major | reverse complement strand
CAAGCCAATCCTCCATCCCAGCTCTCCCCAAGCCCGTACTCACTCCTGCTCTCCCCACAGGACATTTCCTTCCCTCGGGACATTTCCTTCCCTCGGGACTTTTCCTTCCCTCGGGACTTTTCCTTCCCTCGGGAGCTGCAGCTCTGGGCTCAGGGGGCTCAGACAGGGCAGATCTTTGCCCAACTTTCCTATTGCATCACCAGCGGGCTCCTCCCATTCCCGGCCTCCCAGAACCCTGCCAGGACCTCGTTTACATAAAGGATTTGGAGCTGCCCAGGTGTGCGGAGATCGCTGCTCAGGAGATTTCTCCCAGGACATTCCTGCCCGGGCCAGGCTGGTTTGGCTGGTTCAGGCAGGCTGAGTGACCCCGGGGTGCTGCAAACCTCAGCCTGGCACCCCGGGGCTCTTCCAGCAAGCCAAAGAAGGGAATTAATGAAAGGAAGGAGGGTGATGAGGGCAGCCCCCCCTGCCCCCTTTCCTGAGCCAGTCTCACCGTAGGACGCCTTCCGCTCCGTGTCCAAGTTTCCCATGGTGGAGCCCTTCCCCTGCTCTGGGAACTGCTTCAAACTGGACACATTGGCTGTGAAAAAGGGAAAAATCCGGTCAGGATGGAAAACCAGGGCTGGCAGGAGAGGGGGATAGAGACAAAGTCACTTCCCAGGCTCTATTTCAGCTCTGAGGAACCTCACAGTGATGGACTCAACGTCCTGAGCTCTTTTCCAGCTCTGAGGGTCTCAGCAGGGATGGGAGAGGGAATTTAGGCTGGGACCTGCTAAGAAAGTCCTGCTGCTCTGCCCATGGGAGCCCTGAGGGGCACCAACGTGCCAGGAGTGTCCACAGGCAGCTGGGGCTGATTGTGAAACTCCGGAGGAGGAAACACACGGGGAATTCCCTCCATGTGGAAACCTTCTCTCATCCCCCCTTCCCAGCACCTCCAGCACTGCCAAATCCTCCCCTGCGCCCCCCAAACCCCTCCAGCACTGCCAAATCCTCCCCTGCGCCCCCCAAACCCCTCCAGCACTGCCAAATCCTCCCCTGCGCCCCCCAAACCCCTCCAGCACTCCCCAAGGCCCTGCCAGCCCCCCAGGCAGGGGGAAGTGGGTTAAGGGCAGGTTTAACTCCTCTATCACAGCCTGGGCTTAAATTCAACCCATGCAGGATCTGGAATGGGGCTGGGGAGGGAGCTGGGGACGAGGAGGGAGCTGGGGACGAGGAGGGATTTGGCATCCTCTGGGCTCCAGGAGCTCAACCCCCCTCCAAGGCCAAGCCAGTGTCCCTCAGTGATGACTTCTGGCCTGTAAAGCACCGAATCCTCTGTCAAATTCCATCAGATTTGAGGGAGATTACCATAAAACACGGGAATATTGGGTCAGTGAGGATGTAAAAGGAAATCACCAGCTAGAGATTCAATTTGAGTGAACTCCAGCTCTGACCCCTCACACATCATTTTCTCTCTTTTCTAAGCACCAAACCCCACAGCTTCCATTTACAAAAACCCCACTGGAGTTTAGCAAAAATCCAACTCCTCTCCAAAATGTGATCCAGGAGGAAGGAGCTTACCCCAGCAGCGAGTCCCACCAGAGCTCCAGCCCAGGATGAAGCAAGGAGGGAGATCTTGGGGGAATGTTCGTTGTGGACCCAGCTCAGTATCTGAGCCCAGCCCGGGTGGGGGCAGGACAGGGCCCCTTATCTGCCCCAGCAGCTGCTGGGCTGGATCCACACCCGCCCCAGGGCACGTGTCTGTCATTCATTCACCCACAGGAGACTCTCTGAGCACGGGGACAGCCTTTTCCATGAGGGAATTCTCCCTAAAATCCAACCTAGAGCTCTCCTGGAAACCTTTTTGTCTCATTCTGTCACCTGGGAGCAGAGCCTGACCCCACCTGGTTGTGCCCTTCTTGCTGGGCAGGTGTGGAGAGCGAGGAGGTCCCTCCTGAGCCTCCTTTGCTCCAGGATGAGCCCCCTTTGTCCCTCCCAGTGCTCCAGCCCCATTCCCAGCCCCATTCCCATCCCCAGCTCCTCCCTGTCCTGCACTGGGGACCCAAAACTGTCCCCAGGTCCAGGCTGGGTCCTCAGCCGTGCCCAGCACAGTGGGATGGGCACTGCCCTGGCCCCGTGGCCACGCTGTGGCTGACACAAGCCAGGTGCCCGTGGCCTCCCTGCCCACCTGAGCTCACACCCAGCCCTCCCCAGGTTCTCTCCCTGACACCAGCTGTGGGTTCAGCAGCCCCACAATATTCCCTGAACACAACCAGCCCCGAGCAGAACACCCCGAGGTCACCTCCAGGCACGGCTGCTGCTGTCCGGGCCCTCCCCACGTGTGCAGCCAACAATGAACAACGGGCTCTTGTTCTTCCCCCAGCCTCCCCTCCCAGCAAAGCCGCTGTCCTTCCACCAGCCCCGGCCTCATCCTGCTCCTGCTCCTCCCTGAAGGCCACGGGAGCAGCCTGGCCCCGTGCTGGGAGCGGTTCCTGCCATTGAGGCCCTGCCTTTGATGTGGGGTTTGAGCCGGTTCCTGCGGGGCACGCAGGATCCCGATGGATTCTTCTGGGGTGGTTTTGGGGCTGGTATCTTGTTCTGCTCCACACACAGACAGCCTGCAGGCTGGTGACACTGGGAGCTCCTCAGCTGGTGACACTGGGAGCCCTTCACCTGCCCACTGACCCTCTGGTCCAGCCCTCCCAAAGCAGCGCAGACAGCCAAGGTGGCCTCTTGCCATCCCAACACAGGCAGCTCTCAACTGCTGCTGACAGGAGCTGCTGTAATGCTTGGACTGGGTGAGCTGAGAGCTTTTCCAAGCTTCATTCCCCGATTCCACCCTGTTGAGCACCTCCCACGTGCTCCTGCTCCTCTGCTGGCACCGGCACCACCAGGCCCAGGACCTGGAAAACTTCATCCTCTGCACGGACCTGGTGGGGTCACCCTGGGGCACAGCACGGCAGGTCCATCCCTGGGGGCTCCATCCCATCCCCAAAGGATTCCTCCCTGGAGCCTCCATCCCCAAGGAATTCCTCCCTGGGGGCTCCATCCCCAAAGGATTCCTCCCTGGGGGCTCCATCCCCGAGGGATTCCTCCCTGGGGGCTCCATCCCCGAGGGATTCCTCCCTGGGGGCTCCATCCCCGAGGGATTCCTCCCTGGGGGCTCCATCCCCAAG